>NC_056747.1:42694105-42791605 GCF_019279795.1 Protopterus annectens
CCAATATTCTATTTTGGTATGCCCAGTGTTTCCAAGGCTGCTCTAGTCATATGCTGCAGTGCACTTCCAATGTTTGAATGGCTACAATAGTGGTAGCTGCAGTGCTGTTCCAGTGTTTCAGTGCATATTGTTCAGTTCTAATGTTTTAATGCATATTCTAGTGGTATGCTGCACTGCAGATTCAATGTTTCAATGTCCACTCTAGTGGTATGCTGTAGTTCAGTTCCACTGTTTCAATGGATACTCCAGTGGTATGTTGCTGCATAGTTTCAATATTTCAATGCATACTCTAGTGGTATGTGCATCATAGTTCCAATGTTTCAATGGCTACTCTTTTGGGATACTGCAGCGCAGTTCCAATGTTTCAATGACTACTCTAGTGGTATGTTACAGTGCAGTTCCAATATTTCAAAGCATACTCTAGTGGTATGTGCAGCACATTTCCATTGTTTCAATGGCTATTCTAGTGGTATGCTGCAGCACAGTTCCAGTGTTTCAATGGCTATTCCAGTGGTATGTTACAGCACAGTTCCAAAATTTTAATGGATACTCTAGTGGTATGTGTAGCGCAGTTCTAATGTTTCAATGGATACTCTAGTGGTATGCTGCAGTGCAGCTGCAGAGTTTCAATGCATATTCTAGTGGTATGTGCAGCACAGTTCCAGTGTTTCAATGGATACTCAAGTAGTATACTGCAGTGCAGTTCCAGTGTTTCCATGACTACTCTAGTTGTATGCTGCAAACCCAGTTCTAGTGTTTCCATGGCTACTCTAGTAGTATGCTGTTGCACAGTTCCAATGTTTTAACTCATTCAGTCCAGAGCAGCTCAGGAAAAGCTGCCTGCTGAATTCCACCATAGGAACAACAGAGCAGCCTGAGCTCATTTTCAGAAAATCCATTTGAAATACTATACAGAAAACAAATGCTCATAACTCTTTAACTATAAGAGCTACACTAAAAGTTTAAACGCGAAAGTTGTTCAGCAGACACTGACCTTTCCAACAGTGTAAATATTGATAGTGCATATCAAAGTCATAATGAAATATTTGGCAAGGAATGCTGATATTGTGCAATTTTTAATTTTTGGAAAAGCAAAGCACAATATCTTGGTCTATGTACCATGCAGACCCATACAATTTGAATTTAATTTGTTAGTATGAATGTCAGCTTTAAAATGATACTTTAACCATAACTGTGTGACACTCCTTTCATGAGATATTCACAGAAATATGATTAGTATATTATTTCTCATAATTGATAAATAAACAAAGCATAATATCTCATCACCTGTAACAGACAGAGCCTACATATCAGTGTAGAAGTTGTGCATCTGAATGTCAGCTTCAAAATGACGCATCATTTCTGTGATTACCATGCTCCCTCGCAAAGATATGGGCATAATAATGAGAAGTATTGTAAATGTACAATTTTCATATTTGTACAAGACTAAACAAACTGTAATATCTGTACGTGTGTACAGTGCCTAGACACAGTTCTTTTACCATGTTGTAAGGAGTAACACTGTCTTCAAAATGATGCATTACTTCACACAATGTGATGCTCCCTTGCAAAGTTATTTACCAAAATATGAAAAAAATCATAATTTCCATAACCTAAGTCAGAAACAAACTTTGATATCTGCCTATGAGTACAGCATACAGGTACCATTCTTTTACCATGTTAGAACTATAAATAATCTTTTCAAAATGAGGTATTACTTAGCACATTCAGATGCTCCCTTGCAAAGTTATTTACCAAAATATGAAAGAAATTATAATTTCCATAACCATAAGTCTCAAACCAACTTTGATATCTGCACATGTGTCAAACATACTGGCACAATTCTTTTACCATATTAGAACCAGCAATACTGTCTTCAAAATGAGATATTACTTGGCACATTCAGATGCTCCCTTGCAAAGTTATTTACCAAAATATGAAAAAAAATCATAATTTCCATAACCATAAGTCTCAAACAAACTTTGATTTCTGCACATGTGTCAAACATACTGGCACATTTCTTTTACCATATTAGAACCAGCAATACTGTCTTCAAAATGAGATATTACTTGGCACATTCAGATGCTCCCTTGCAAAGTTATTTACCAAAATATGAATAAAATCATAATTTCCATAACCTAAGTCAGAAACAAACTCTGTTATCTGCCTATGAGTACAACATACAGGTACCATTCTTTTACCATGTTAGAACTATAAATAATCTTTTCAAAATGAGGTATTACTTAGCACATTCAGATGCTCCCTTGCAAAGTTATTTACCAAAATCAGAAAAATCATAATTTCCATAACCATAAGTCTCAAACCAACTTTGATATCTGCACATGTGTCAAACATACTGGCACAATTCTTTTACCATATTAGAACCAGCAATACTGTCTTCAAAATGAGATATTACTTGGCACATTCAGATGCTCCCTTGCAAAGTTATTTACCAAAATATGAAAAAAAATCATAATTTCCATAACCATAAGTCTCAAACAAACTTTGATTTCTGCACATGTGTCAAACATACTGGCACAATTCTTTTACCATATTAGAACCAGCAATACTGTCTTCAAAATGAGATATTACTTGGCACATTCAGATGCTCCCTTGCAAAGTTATTTACCAAAATATGAAAAATCATAATTTCCATAACCTAAGTCAGAAACAAACTCTGTTATCTGCCTATGAGTACAACATACGGGTACCATTCTTTTACCATGTTAGAACTATAAATAATCTTTTCAAAATGAGGTATTACTTAGCACATTCAGATGCTCCCTTGCAAAGTTATTTACCAAAATCAGAAAAATCATAATTTCCATAACCATAAGTCTCAAACCAACTTTGATATCTGCACATGTGTCAAACATACTGGCACAATTCTTTTACCATATTAGAACCAGCAATACTGTCTTCAAAATGAGATATTACTTGGCACATTCAGATGCTCCCTTGCAAAGTTATTTACCAAAATTATGAAAAAAAATCATAATTTCCATAACCATAAGTCTCAAACAAACTTTGATTTCTGCACATGTGTCAAACATACTGGCACAATTCTTTTACCATATTAGAACCAGCAATACTGTCTTCAAAATGAGATATTACTTGGCACATTCAGATGCTCCTTGCAAAGCTATTCACCAAAATATGAAAAAATCATAATTTCCATAACAGTTATTTGCCAAGCTCAGAGAAATAAATTTTACATAACACATTTCATAATAGTGTTTTACTTACTATACTGGTCCAGCTTGGTCATGGGTGTTTTCCATTCTTCTCACAATCATGCAGGGCTCTCCTCACGCCATTGTGGAGGTTGGTCAAGAAGAATGCAATGCCCTCCTCAGTTAGGTGAATGCCATCCCTTCTGAACCAGTGAACATCTTCCTTCCAGTATTACCTCATCTGAAATAAAGCATGGGTGGACACTGACAAGGGTGCACAGCCAGGGCACATGTAAAGAGAAAAGCAGGGTAAGGACCGCAGCTCCACTAATATGCCAAGGACAGGCATGGGGCTCCAGACTGGTTATCTGTAGTGTCCCATAGCTGTGCCGGCTGCCCACTCAGACTGCTGATACCACTATGGTCTCATGACCTCCTTCAGTGGCAGCAGTCTGCCTTACCTCTGCCTTTTCTCTTTACATGTGCCCATTCAGCAATGGACCTAAGGGATGAGGACTGAAGTAACTCACTAATTGCTGTCCTGACCTTCATACATTTACTACTCTCACATACATACGCTGACTACACCTGAAGGGAGGAAGTCTGAGTGGAGAGCTACATCAAGGCAACATGTCAAAAGACCAAGACTGACCCAGGCTGTGTCTGTTTGCATGTTTTTGCATTACATCAGTGGCACACCCAAGCCCATGCTTACCAAGGACAGCAGCACTACGGGACTGTGCTGTAGAGTCTCCAGGTTCCCAACTGCCATCCCGGTGGTTCACAAGATCCATGCTGGCTGGGTATGCCCCCTGTGATGCAACCAGCAAACACAATATTCGGCGATGGGACAGCGTAAGGTTTGTGGCTGCTCCCTTTCCAGTGACTCCCAGAACAGCAGAAGACAGTCTTACCTTATCTGAAATAAAGCATGGGTAGACACTGACAAGGGAGTCCAGCCAGGGCACATGTAAAGAGAAAAAGCAGGGTAAGGACCGCCGCTCCACTAATACGCCAAGGACAGGCATGGGGCTCCAGATGTTGGTTATCTGTAGTGTCCCATAGCTGTGCCGGCTGCCCACTCAGACTGCTGATACCACTATGGTCTCATGACCTCCTTCAGTGTCAGCAGTCTGCCTTACCTCTGCCTTTTCTCTTTACATGTGCCCATCCAGCAATGGACCTAAGGGATGAGGGACTGAAGTAACTCACTAATTGCTGTCCTGACCTTCATACATTTACTACTCTCACATACATACGCTGACTACACCTGAAGGGAGGAAGTCTGAGTGGAGAGCTACATCAAGGCAACATGTCAAAAGACCAAGACTGACCCAGGCTGTGTCTGTTTGCATGTTTTTGCATTACATCAGTGGCACACCCAAGCCCATGCTTACCAAGGACAGCAGCACTACGGGACTGTGCTGTAGAGTCTCCAGGTTCCCAACTGCCATCCCGGTGGTTCACAAGATCCATGCTGGCTGGGTATGCCCCCTGTGATGCAACCAGCAAACACAATATTCGGCGATGGGACAGCGTAAGGTTTGTGGCTGCTCCCTTTCCAGTGACTCCCAGAACAGCAGAAGACAGTCTTACCTTATCTGAAATAAAGCATGGGTAGACACTGACAAGGGAGTCCAGCCAGGGCACATGTAAAGAGAAAAAGCAGGGTAAGGACCGCCGCTCCACTAATACGCCAAGGACAGGCATGGGGCTCCAGATGTTGGTTATCTGTAGTGTCCCATAGCTGTGCCGGCTGCCCACTCAGACTGCTGATACCACTATGGTCTCATGACCTCCTTCAGTGTCAGCAGTCTGCCTTACCTCTGCCTTTTCTCTTTACATGTGCCCATCCAGCAATGGACCTAAGGGATGAGGGACTGAAGTAACTCACTAATTGCTGTCCTGACCTTCATACATTTACTACTCTCACATACATACGCTGACTACACCTGAAGGGAGGAAGTCTGAGTGGAGAGCTACATCAAGGCAACATGTCAAAAGACCAAGACTGACCCAGGCTGTGTCTGTTTGCATGTTTTTGCATTACATCAGTGGCACACCCAAGCCCATGCTTACCAAGGACAGCAGCACTACGGGACTGTGCTGTAGAGTCTCCAGGTTCCCAACTGCCATCCCGGTGGTTCACAAGATCCATGCTGGCTGGTATGCCCCTGTGATGCAACCAGCAAACACAATATTCGGCGATGGGACAGCGTAAGGTTTGTGGCTGCTCCTTTCCAGTGACTCCCAGAACAGCAGAAGACAGTCTTACCTTATCTGAAATAAAGCATGGGTAGACACTGACAAGGGAGTCCAGCCAGGGCACATGTAAAGAGAAAAGCAGGGTAAGGACCGCGCCCACTAATACGCCAAGGACAGGCATGGGGCTCCAGATGTTGGTTATCTGTAGTGTCCCATAGCTGTGCCGGCTGCCCACTCAGACTGCTGATACCACTATGGTCTCATGACCTCCTTCAGTGTCAGCAGTCTGCCTTACCTCTGCCTTTTCTCTTTACATGTGCCCATCCAGCAATGGACCTAAGGGATGAGGGACTGAAGTAACTCACTAATTGCTGTCCTGACCTTCATACATTTACTACTCTCACATACATACGCTGACTACACCTGAAGGGAGGAAGTCTGAGTGGAGAGCTACATCAAGGCAACATGTCAAAAGACCAAGACTGACCCAGGCTGTGTCTGTTTGCATGTTTTTGCATTACATCAGTGGCACACCCAAGCCCATGCTTACCAAGGACAGCAGCACTACGGGACTGTGCTGTAGAGTCTCCAGGTTCCCAACTGCCATCCCGGTGGTTCACAAGATCCATGCTGGCTGGGTATGCCCCCTGTGATGCAACCAGCAAACACAATATTCGGCGATGGGACAGCGTAAGGTTTGTGGCTGCTCCTTTCCAGTGACTCCCAGAACAGCAGAAGACAGTCTTACCTTATCTGAAATAAAGCATGGGTAGACACTGACAAGGAGTTCAGCCAGGGCACATGTAAAGAGAAAAAGCAGGGTAAGGACCGCCGCTCCACTAATATGCCAAGGACAGGCATGGGGCTCCAGATGTTGGTTATCTGTAGTGTCCCATAGCTGTGCCGGCTGCCCACTCAGACTGCTGATACCACTATGGTCTCATGACCTCCTTCAGTGTCAGCAGTCTGCCTTACCTCTGCCTTTTCTCTTTACATGTGCCCATCCAGCAATGGACCTAAGGGATGAGGGACTGAAGTAACTCACTAATTGCTGTCCTGACCTTCATACATTTACTACTCTCACATACATACGCTGACTACACCTGAAGGGAGGAAGTCTGAGTGGAGAGCTACATCAAGGCAACATGTCAAAAGACCAAGACTGACCCAGGCTGTGTCTGTTTGCATGTTTTTGCATTACATCAGTGGCACACCCAAGCCCATGCTTACCAAGGACAGCAGCACTACGGGACTGTGCTGTAGAGTCTCCAGGTTCCCAACTGCCATCCCGGTGGTTCACAAGATCCATGCTGGCTGGGTATGCCCCCTGTGATGCAACCAGCAAATACAATATTCGGCGATGGGACAGCGTAAGGTTTGTGGCTGCTCCCTTTCCAGTGACTCCCAGAACAGCAGAAGACAGTCTTACCTTATCTGAAATAAAGCATGGGTAGACACTGACAAGGGAGTCCAGCCAGGGCACATGTAAAGAGAAAAAGCAGGGTAAGGACCGCCGCCCCACTAATACGCCAAGGACAGGCATGGGGTTCCAGATGTTGGTTATCTGTAGTGTCCCATAGCTGTGCCGACTGCCCACTCAGACTGCTGATACCACTATGGTCTCATGACCTCCTTCAGTGTCAGCAGTCTGCCTTACCTCTGCCTTTTCTCTTTACATGTGCCCATCCAGCAATGGACCCAACAGCCTGGTCACAACTTTGATGTATAGTGTGCTCTGCACATCTTACTGCTGTCAGCAGTCTGCTAGACTCTTATGGCCATGGTACTCACCAAAGCATTCCATGCATAGGTTAATCTTGCAGGTCGGGCATCCCCATGATGGTTCAGCACGTTTTCCCTTGATGGCACAGTTTTTGCATCGTGCCTTCTGCCATTTCACTGGAAAGTGTGAGCCTTCTTCAAATCGTGTCATGGGCTCTGGGATGGTAATCTCTATGCATCTTTTCCTCTTCTTGTAGCTGGTCAGGAGGTGCATGCCTAGGTGTCTTCTAAACTGTAACTGGCTTGCCGCAATAAAACGGCCAGAACGTGAAAGCTGCCGGTGGCTAGCACTCTCACGAAATAAAATGTAAGCATTCACTATGGCCACATCCCATAGGAACCAGAACAAGTACAGCCACCATTTCCTTTCCTTCACAGGAGTTGGATACTGCGTCCTGAGCTGATCTGCTCGGTCCACCCCATTCATATACGTGTTGTACATGTTTACAACTGGTGGACATGGCACTGCAGCTTTTGTTCCATCGTGCTGTCTCCTGCGTATGCTGGAGACTGCCATGGTTGGGTTACTATTGGTTGACAGCAGAAATACTGGGTTGCTATCCTTCCATTCAGTTGCAAGCAATGGTCCACTCTGCAGCTGCTTGTAGAACCCTCGAGGCGCTTTACCAATGGCTTGTCGGTTGAATGTTACAGGCCATCCAGACCTATTGGTGCGCATGGTTCCACAGCAGTACAGACCATCCTGCAGCAGTTGCTGTGCCAGAGGGACAGATGAGAAGAAGTTGTCAAAGTAAATGTGATGCTTCTTTCCAATCAGCCCCGTGTTAGGTCGACCACAACTCTGTGTGCCAGTCCAACGTCTGTGGTCTGCTCTGCCTTTCCAGTGTATACCTGGAATTCATGCACATAACCATTATGTGAGTCAGCTAGCACCCATACCTTAATGCCATACCTCTCCGCTTGCCAGGCATAAACTGTCTAAATGTCAGGCGCCCACGGAAGCCGACCATGGCTTCATCTACTGCCACCTCACGATGCACATTATACTGTGTCCTACATGCATGAAGTACGGCATCCAGTATTGGCCGTACATGATGGAGCTTGTCATGACCCACAGAACCCTGTGGTCGCCTGAGGTTTTGTCATTGCAGTGAAAATACTGCTGAATTTTTCAAACCTCTTCCGGGTCATGTACTCTGCTATTGGGAAATGACCATACAGATGGTGCGTTTCCCAGTACTGCCTGTATTTTGGAACATGTACAATAGACATGTATATTCTGACACCTAGAAATGTGCTATGTCTCCAGGACAAACTGGACTCCACCGCTTATCAACCTTGCCTGCTGCAGCCTGCCTCTGTGCAGCATAGCGGTTAGTTTCATCAGCAATAAGCGAATACAGTTCCTCTGGGAACATCAAATTGAGGAAGTCCACCTCTGTGCTGTCCGAGTCCAGGTTGGTGACTGGGCCGACTGGACACACAAAATCATCAATGTGAACTGGTGTTAGGCGTTTCTCCCATGATAAGTTTCGTGGTGGGCATGATCGCCGTGCCTTTTTCATTAGCCTCCCAGACTTTTGAATGCAAGGTACCCTGTGATCAGTGACATTACCCACTGGTTTGTACTGACTACTGAGTGGAGTACTCGCACAAATTCCATATTGTGGCACACTCAGATCCTTGCTTGACAAGCAGCTACTTCGGCTCAGATCCAGTGGACTTTCTCCATCTGAATAAACCTGCTGTAGACTACGCCTGAACTCATGTATAGTAGGAAGCATATCCGCTTCCTCTTCAGCACTAGGCCTGGCTTGGGACTGCAAAGGTCTGTCACTCGGGCCACGTCCGTGCCATAACTCAGATAGAGGCAATTCATCCTCTGTGTCAAAATCTGATTCAAGTTGCTGACCACTATTGTGTGTGCCATCATACCTTAACTGGGCTAGTGGCATGTCATCCTCACTGTCGTGGTCAGTTACATCAAGAGTAGTGAGCTCGGGGTTAGAGGGTAGAGGTCTGTCAGGAATCGCTGGGACAGGAGCATCTTTATCAGCAGTAATAGCCTTCTCGCCAGGCGTGCCAGTGGAATACGATCATTGGCATCATAATCGTCATCCTCACTCTGGTTTGGCTTACGCTGTGCATCAAGATCCAATTCCATTTCGGACCCACTGGTATTACTGTCTGAATCAGTATCCTCGCCCACGTAAACGGCGGTTAACTTCTTAACAGATGGCATCTTCACTGAGGGTGTGATGTCGGGTGAATGCAAAGCTGAAAACAGAATTGTATACAATATAATGTTACTCACCTGCACAGAGGCAGCTGAAAAGCAACACATGCAGTATGTAGTGCTAGTTTGACACATTCAACTGTTTCATTATATGTGGTTCAGTTACATTAATTCACAAAGATATGAACTACATGGATACTTATATCTGTATGTTATAAGTGAAAATACAGATATATATATATATACATATATATATATATATATATATATATATATATATATATATATACATATATACATACATATACACACACACACACACACACACACACACACACACACATATAGATATATATATATATAAAATAAGGGGTTGCAGAGGCTAGGTATTTGAAGAATGGAGGGGGTGGCTTGCAATGACTAGAAGCAGAGAAAAAAAAACACAATCTGGCTTGTGCATTCATCAATGTGATAATGAGTTGTACTTATGTGAACAACAGTGACAGCTCCTGATAGTTTTACCTGAAAAGTGATAATGACTCAGTGCTATATTGTAAATGACTTATTGCTAAGGTGATAATGACCTGCCTTTCATTACTGGAAAGGTATGCATGCTCTGACACAGGTGATAATTGCTGCACATCACCTGTTGAGTAGGTAATCATTATCTCCTTGTGCAGCTGTTATGTAAGACAGTAATTCAGTAAAATAGTATAACACTTAGCCCTTCCTCCCACACAAGTTGCACACATTACTGACAAAGGCCAGAAAAATTCCCAAAATGTAACATTGCTCCATGCGGGTAGTAGTCAGCAAGTAATAACATGGGTAACTTCTAGGCA
This sequence comes from Protopterus annectens, assembly GCF_019279795.1. NCBI lineage: Eukaryota > Metazoa > Chordata > Ceratodontiformes > Protopteridae > Protopterus > Protopterus annectens. The sequence goes on from NC_056747.1 coordinate 42,704,305, forward strand.
AAACGAAATCATTCAGAATATCTGGAGCAATTGTTTATTTATTGTGATGGTTGGAATGGACAGTGTTTTGAATGGACAGTGTTTTGAAAATGATCATTTTCAAATGGGTGTCAAAGACTATTACCTTTTGTTATAATCACAAAAAATCCATTCAAGTCAGGGTGAAGGCCCTCTCTCCAAAATACATAGAGGAAGTCCAGGTTCTGTTACAGGGTTGGATTCTAGAAAGACAAGTTGTTTTTCTATATACACTTCTATGCTTTGTGATAAATAAAGCTTATGAGAGATGATATGGAAAGCAAATAAACCAGCAGTTCAAGGTATGTAATTTGGTTAGAAATGTGAATATCTGTGACAATACAAAGCAGTCACAGTTCAGCAAGCAAACTGTAAACATTTCCTTCCATACCTTTCAACTGTACCCAAAGTGAGTTCAGTCGTCCCTCCTAAAACTGTTTTGAAAAAAGTGGTAAGTTACACTTTAGAAAATAAAGACAGTTCACAGTATCACATGTGGGAAAGTGTGTTGTGCTCTGGTGAGAACAGCATGGCTTTGTATAGTGTGCCTCCATAAACTATGTTTGGGGGTGGTTGCAAATGAAATCAGATAAATGCATGTTGTTTTGAGTACTACCTAAGACTGCATCACCGATGTACATTTATCTCCCTTCCACTTCCTCTGTCTCCTCTCAGAATACTTCTTTCTCCAAGAACAAACAAAAGGGGAGAAATACAGTCAATCAAATCAAATACATTTATAGTGAATCAACTGGCCTGATAAAATTACAGTAACCTGCAAAAGAACAAACCCACTATCTGCCCATCTTCATCCATGCATTCAAGACTAGGGCTTTGTTGCAAAATGCAATCCTTCCTGCCCTCCTCTAAAACAATCAAACTAAGCCATGCTATAATGCTATCAGAAATATTTTTTCTGCACTTCTACTTACTAGCATAGCTAAATACTCTTTCACAGATCAGTATAGCCTTTAGTAATTTAATTTAATTGAATCTAAAAAATGTTTTCACTACATGCATCTAAGCTTTACTTCTGATCTTCGTATCTAAACGAATAAATGTATTATAACTGCACCGTTCTGCTCACTCAGGAGGAAGCTACTACAAGATAGAGCAAAATCCTTAAAAGGTAAGACACCCTTGATCACTATAAGTAAAAAACTAAGAGCTCTCATAAAATCATCCAAAGCAAATTTTGAGAGAAAAATAGCTAAAGACTCAAAAGACAATCATAAGGCCTTCTTTAGCTATGTTAGAAACCTGGGAGGAAACTCCCAGATATGCTCAGAGCTAGTTCAAAATGATGTGAAGATTACTGATCCTACAGACATTGCCAACATACTGGCTGACAGTTTCAGTGCAAACTTCTCCCCCCCCTCCCGCCCAAAAGGAGAGATATCTATACCAAACGATTGCAGCCCCCCAAACATCTGCAATGCCCAAGTGAGAACTGCTCTCTCCAAAGCAAAAAACACAGCATCCATGGGACCTGATGGTGTCCCCGGCTGTGTGCTCCACGAACTCAATGAGGAATTAAACCCACTGCTAGGACAGCTGTTTAATCAAAGTCTTACCTCTGGATACACCCAGGAGTGGCGCACTGCAACTGTGGTCCCACTTCACAAAGGCGGTGCCTCCACCGACCCTGGAAATTACCGGCCCATTAGCTTGACAAGCCTTATCTGCAAAGCCATGGAGAGGATCATAATGGACCTCATAAATAAAGACATAGGGAATTTGCAGACTTTGGATCCAACCCAGTTTGGCTTTGTCAAAGGCAGATCATGCCTTTTAAACTTGGTTGACTTTTTCGAAACAGTCACCAAAGCCATTGATGAGGGAAAGGCAGACCATACAGCCTACCTCGATCTGGCGAAGGCCTTCGATACAATACCCCACTCGGGTATCATTGAAAAACTCATCAGCTTAAATGTTAACCCATACATCACAAGATGGGTTGCAAACTGGCTGAGTGACAGAACCCACAGGGTCAGAGTTGCTGGCGCCATGTCAGACTCAAAGCCTGTCACAAGTGGTGTCCCACAGGGCTCAGTCCTGGGCCCACTCTTGTTTGGCATCTACTTTTCAAGTACAAGCAAACACAGGAGGGTTATGGCTGACAAAGTTTGCAGATGACTGCAAACTGGGCACCATAGTAGAAAACACATCTGACACAGATATCCTTCAGAAGGGTCTCACAGAAACGGATAACTGGTGCCAGAGCCATGGCCTAAAGTTAAATGCCAAAAAATGCATAGTCATACCCTTCGGGAAAAACAAGGTTACCCCTAGCTACCAAATAGGTGGCAATCCACTGAGCACAGAAGACGTTATCAGGGACCTGGGGACCCAGGTTGATAGTAGTCTGTCATTCGACACCCATGTAGCTAAAGTAGTTAGGAAGACCTTCTACATTGCCCACCTTATCATGAAGGGATTTTCATCTAGATCAAGGGAGGTCATAGTCTCCCTTTACTAATCACTCATCAGACCAATGATTGAGTACAATGCCCCATTCGGAATGTATCTGACCCGACACTTGCAGCAGCTGGAGAGGCCACAAAAGTTCCTCACCAAAAGGATAAAGGGTCTCAAAAATCTGTCCTATGCTGCCCGACTGAAAGAACTCCAGCTCTATTCAGTCGCTTACCGCTTGCTCAGAGGTGACCGTTGCCTAACATACAAGGCCATGTCAAACCCAATTTGATGAATATGCTTCACCTCAAAAAATCTAGATCCATCAGAGCCACAAGGGCGGGAGACTTAAACCTCAACACGGCTATTAATAGGACGTGCTGGAGGGATAGATTCATCACCCAAAGACTCCCTATGCTGTGGAACAAAATCCCGGTATATGTGAGGCAGAGCACCTCGCTGGCCTTGTTCAAGAGAAATCTTGACCAATGGATGGGAGATCGCAGATATACCCCAGGGATTATCTCAGTGTCACTGCTCGACAGAGGCACAGCAAAATAATGGGTATAGTTCCCCATACTAAAGGGGTGGCGTAAGCCACAAAACGATGGGCTAGGCTTGTAAATGCCCTCGGGCAGATAGCCTAGTATGAACCTATGAACCTATCAGCAACACTAGAAGTCACAATAGAAGTGACAATACTTTTAGGTGAGCTGGCTTTCTCTAAATTCAGGTAAAAAAATCTATTAAAAAAAGATTAAAAAAGATGCCCTGGTAAGATACTAACCAGCAACCAGAATGCTCTGACTTTATGCACATTTCAGGGAGTCTAGAAATGAGCGTGTTTCTCTTGCAGCACAGAGTAGACTCATGCCCAGTATAAATGCATAATTGTTTTCAATCATGACATGAAGCAATAGTACAGTTAATCACGAACGTACTAACACCCTAGGCCAAAGCTACCTGGAATTCATAAATTCAAATGCAATGGAACAGCTAGTCACCTCTACAAAAAAGGGGAGATATTGTACTAGACCTGATAATCACAAACATGGGGACAAAGTGCTCCACACCGGAAGTATACCACTCAATAGTGAGATCTGACCACAAACTAATCACCCTGGATATACAGATCCCTGGATATACAGATCCCACCTCCACCCACAACACCTGACTACAGTGAAAAACTTCTCAAAAGCCGACTTTACACTTCTTATAACTGAGATGGTATCCTTTAATCCGAATGGGCCAGTGGAAACCACATCCCACAATGCAGAATCCTTCACAAATGCTTTCTACGTATATCTCCAAGAATGCATGGATCATGCAATCCCAAATAAAACCAAGACCCTCTCCACCAAGGGAAGGCATCCTGTCTGGTGGACCCTAGCCATAAACTTGTACAACAAAAGGAAACTACTGCACGACAGAGCAAAATCCCATAAAGAGAAGGCATCTCTGATCAGCACTAGTAGAAAGCTATGTTCTCTCATAAAAAACAGACTAAATAAATACTGTAGATAGCCATACTTGAGCTTTATGTGAGCAAGCTATATGAAAGAACTAATCCAACAAAATCTTTCAATGTGTACAGCAAAGTCTCAAACAATCTTAACAGTATCCCCAGAAAAGCAAGCCATCACAAAAGTCTATTTGGAATAATTGATTAACAGAATTTACAAAATGACAAACTGAAACAGTCTCTAACTTGGTATTATGACCAATAAAGGCACTTTAAATTAATCTAATGCCAAACACCAAACATTATTACAACCATATAATGCCCAATACCATGCCCAAACTGAAAAAAAATACAATTTCTATTATGTTAACTAAAAATATAAAGTAGACAATGAAGGCCATGTATAAAAGCAGTTCAAGATCCTATAACACCATATCACCAGTAATCAAATTATTAATGACCAATATGCGGAAGTATTATTATAAGCAAGCAAAAAGTGATTACAACAGACCACTACAATGACCACCTTTACTACATAAAGGTACTCATCTCAAAAAATGAGCACATCTACTACGCAAATGAAGTTCCCCTCCCTTTCTGACCTGCTTATACAAAAAACTGCAACAATTAAAATTATACCACAACTGATATACTGGTGTACTCCTCATAAGTAGCAGTAATAACTAGGAAACCTCATTACTTACAGAACGGTAGCTTCCCATTTGCTAATTTTGCATGTGAAGAAAAATAAAGCCTGTATACAATAGCTACAGTCCCATATGATATGAGCCACTTTTATGTCATTATGGGACTACAGAGCATTACCAAGAATAACAATAATAAGAAAACCAGTAAATGATAAGTTGACAATCTCGCCTTCATTCTTGCTGGATGGGTTCGGAGCCGATCCTCAGCTCCGACTCGGCACTTGCTAAGCTCGAGAGTCACTTTTGCCAGCTCGAGGCAGCCCATCCAGCAAGAAAGAAGGCGAGAGAAGACAACTAACATGGAACGTTATGGTAGGTACATAACTTCTAATTTACACAGATTAGAGATATACAGGACCATGGCTAAATGACGTTTCAAGAAAAATAGGATACAAGTTTTACACCCCCTCTCCCTTCCTCCTCTTCTGTGTTTATTCTGATGTCACAGAGCTTTCCAATAACCAGTGTTTTTTTTTGTTCCAAAACGTCTTTGGGGCATGTACCAATCCAGTCAGTCAGCCTAGATGACAACATACATTCCAAATGACCAAACAGTTGGTAATGGAGATCTAAACTTTGCTGTTGGCATTTCATACATTAATCTGGTTGTGCCAGAAAATGCTGTACTGCTGGGTCACCCATCCACCCAATGAATAAAGAAAAATAGCATGCATTTAGTTTACTTCAGCAACAAACTATACATAAATTTCAGGGAAGACCCTAACTAGCCATACAAAGCACTGCAACTGCAAGTAAACCACCAACAGGTTATTACAGAACAAGCACAACAGATCACAGAAAGTTTGAAAACACTCCTATTCTACAAGATTCCCAAGAGGTCTATTATGGGCATTTAATAATGAAAAGAAACACTAATAATGTCCTATACTGCATGCTCCCAACTGCCTCACTTATCAATTATCATTATAAAACAACATTAAAGATTCATAATACAAAACCAATGATAATAATGCATACATCTCACTTTCTTAGTGTGATTAATCTGGACACATTCTGCTCTTATGAACTTACAAATTTGATAAGACTAACAGGTTTTACATTAGCATACATTTTCTGAAGGGCCTGAAGTCTTGCCTGAAGCAAAAAAGATTTTTACCAGTCACCAATCAGTAGTATCCGTGTCCCTTGCAAAAAATACACCTCAATATATGGCACTTTCAAGATAACCACAGGAGATGGAAATTCAGCCACATAGAAAAATAAAAGAAGAAACAATAGTGGGTGCAGGTTCTTTGTCGGCCCTCCACAAATTATTACCATAAACACAAGAAAATCCTGGTACTCACTATCAATGCTCCTACTACCCACCAGGCAAAAAAAAAAAAAACACGCCAACAATTGAAGAACACCTCAATGTCTAAGTCTTGAAAACTTAAAAAATAACAGTGAACAGGTGGCAAAATGACTCAGTCTTGAAACCTCGCTATCCACCAACAATGCAGCCTCACACACAAACTACTTAGCTATAAAAAGATTGATCCCAACTGCCTGAATGTGTCTATATATATATATATATATATATATATATATATATATATATATATATATATATATATATATATATATATATAAGTGTAGGTGTATGTCTGTGTGTGTTGTGTATGAATACATACTGACATACTTCATTTTTTCACACTTTTATGCATTCCACACGTATTACAAGAACAGCAGGTGGAAACACAACTTTAAAAATGGTCAACTTGAAGGGTTAGTCTGAATCTACTGTATGGCAAAGTAAATGGAAATATAGTTAAGATTCACATCCATCCCATCCACCAATGTTCTACTGATCTGCGTTAGCTTTTTCAGCACTGTGAGAAGTTTACAAATTTTAATTTGTGGTTGATCCTAAATGCACATATCTGCTACTTGATGAAAAGAAACGGTAAATATCCTGATAAAGTAAATTTATGTTTACTCAGTTTCATTTCTTTGGGGTTTCTAGCATCATGACCGGAATTTACCCTACTCCTAAGTCAAAGTATGATCAAAGTTCATGAAATTAATATGCCTCTGATGTTAAAAGTGTACTTCGCAGCATCTGCAATGTGTCCACAAATGACTTCTGCAATTCATATGGAGTTAAATATATCGGCAGCATATCTAAATATGACTATACAGAAACAGATCTATCTTCTGTTATAACGTCCGAGAAAACCATTATTTTTACAGCAGTATAGATCCATTTTTTTATGGCTACCTTTATTTCTGACGCTCTTACTAGGGTAACATTAAATTGTAAACATTAAGCGCATTCTACCCTAGGGCTAAATAAAGCTCAATCTGAATCTACAGACTCAAGCTGTCAACATAAACTGAGTTTTCAACACCAAGTAAAAAGAAAACCAACCGGAGGTTCCACTAGCTCAGCCCTCAAGACAAATCTGCCTTGCTTTTCAAGACATGAAAGATCCCTAATTATTCACCCTCCTTCAAGTTTGCAGAACTAATGGCTCCTCAGATATCTGTACCAAGGATTTTACTCTACATCAGCAAGTAAATGAGTCTGATTGGCACGATAAGTATCTAACTCACTGTACTCCATACCTGTAGGAGAACGCTTCCCTTACATTTCAAACAGAGCAGTACATTTTCGAAGTTAATCACAATAATTGGGCTGGAAGTCACAAATCACGCTAGTCCAGATAGTAAAATAAAGGAATTACTTTCAAATGTAAAATGTCGATTTTGAAAAATTGCATCCCTGCTCGTAGCGAACAACTGTAGAGTCCCAATTTCTGCTTCAGGGTGCAATTTCCTGAAACCACAAAGCATGCAGTCAGTGGAGAGCAACTCCAGGCACCAATACCAGCACTACAAGATGTGTAATTCAAGGGGCACGCCCGGGGACGCGTATGAAGTAGCACTTCCAATTGTATAGTCTCCCCTGTATACTCGCATTCTCAAGTCTTTTTTAAAAATGCGCTTTATTTATACTCAAGCTTGTCTGCACAGAAAATGCTAGGCAAACATTGCCTCTCAGGACCCTGTAGAAGACTGAGTAGCAGGATACAGTTTATGGTCTGTTGGGGTAGGTTAAGCGAGTTAAACCAGATATTTTTTTAGTTAGGAATTTGAGGCATTTTAATTTGTGTAAGGTAAATTCCAACATAAACATTGAGTTTATAAGCTATGAGCACATGGAAGCATTGTAATATACAAGTGCGTCTCTATATGGATCGCACATAAACTAGCATAGAGACACCGTTCTTGGTACATTACGTCTATTCTATACAGAAAGAACCAAGTAAAAAGAAAACCAACCGGAGGTTCCAATAGCTCAGCCCTCAAGACAAATCGAAAGTCAACTCTTTTGGCTTTACATACAGTGTGAACTACCTGAGCAAAGAGAATCTTTACATGGACTCCATTTTTTTGTGTTTATTCTTTCCAGTGGACTTTCGATTTTTCTTGAGGTTGAGCTAGTGGAACCTCCGGTTGGTTTTCTTTTTACTTGAAATATATAAGTGATCAACTTTCATCGGAAACAGAAACCATCACGAAACAAAGGCAAGTCAATTGATAAGGGATGTATCTAAATTTCAATAGCAAACCCTGTAAAAAACCAAATAAATAAATAACCATATAAAAAATACGGGTTACCATATTGTTAGAAACGACTCTTCATCACATAAGAAGTCTCAATAGATACAGGACTACACTACTTGCCGTAAATCCGGAAATTGGATGAAGTCAAAAAACAGAGCAAATTCTGCAAAGATATGTAGGTGGCATAATAATTTTCAAAAGAAAAGGCAATGTGTAAACCAAACAACACATTAGGAAACAAAAAAACATGTCCTTACCGGAAGACACACAGAGCCAAGCTGACCGGGAACAGACAGTACTGCGAGCCGAGAATGCTAGTAAGACAAAATCGGAGGATCCAGCAGCAGGTTAAATCTCCAAATCTTTGGAAAAATAAAAGAAATACCTGCTGCTGGACCCTCTTTATTGAGAGAAGACAAAAGAAACTTGGTTTGGGGGTGGGGTGTTATGCAAGTGGTGGCTTGGATTGCAAGAATCCGATTGGCTGCCACCACTTGCTTTACGAAGAATTTTCAAACACAATTTTATACAAAATCTTCAATGTTACCTTAATGTAATAACAAGCTGAATCGTAACTAGAGAAGGTAATTTACACATTCTGTTACAATTTCAGCTTGTTTTACATTAAGGTGAACTACAATCTGGAGTGTCGCTTGTGGAAGGGACTCGGAGCTAATGCATTGCAATTTGTATGTTCTCATGGCGCGCTCGGTGTTGACCACACAGGCGCCATGAGAAGGTACTCGGGGCTAATGAGTTAATGCATACTCTATTGGTATGCTGCAGCACAGTTCTAATAATTCAATTGCAACTCTATTGGAATGCTGCAGCACAGTTCCAGTGTTTCAATGGCTACTCTAGTGGTAAGCTGCAGTGCAGTTCCAAAGTTTCAGTGGCAACTCAAGGGTAAGCTGCAACACAGCTCCAATGTTTCAATGGATACTCTAGTTGTACACTGTAGCACAGTTCCATTGTTTCAATGGATACTCTAGTGGTAAGCTGCAGCACAGTTCCAATCTTTCAATGGCTATTCAAGTGGTATGCTGCAGCATAGTTCAGATGTTTCAATGGCTACTCCAGTGGTATGCTACAGCACAGTTCCAAATTTTCAGTGGGTAGTCTAGTGGTATGTGCAGCACAGTTCCAATCTTTCAATGGAGACCTTATTGGTATGGTGCAGTGCAGTGCAGTTGCAGAGTTTCAATGCATACTCTAGTAGTATGCTGCAGTGCAGTTCCAGTGTTTCAATGCATACTTTAGTGGTATGCTGCAGCACAGTTCCAATGTTTCAGTGGCTATTCTAGTGGTATACTGCAGTGCAATTGCAGTGTTTCAATGCATACTCTAGTGGTATGCTGCAGCAGAGACCCAGTTGACAATGCATACTCCAGTGGTATGCTGCAGTGCAGTTCCATTGTTTTAGTTGCTATTCTAGTGGTATGCTGTAGCATAGTTCCAGTGTTTCAATGGATACTCTAGTGGTATGATGCAGCACAGTTCCAATATTTCAATGCCTACCCTAGTGGTATGTGCAGCGCAGTTACAATGTTTCAATGGCTACTCTAGTGGTATGCTGCAGTGCAGTTGATTCAATGGCTACTCTACTGGTAAGCTGCAGCACAGCTCCAATCTTTCAGTGGCTATTCAAGTGGTATGCTGCAGTGCAGTTCTGGTATTTTATTGGCTACTCCAGTGGTATGCTACAGCACAGTTCCAAATTTTCAATGGGTAGTCTAGTGGTATGTGCAGCGCAATTCCAATGTTTCAATGGATACTCTAGTGGTATGCTGCAGTGCAGTTGCAGTGTTTCAATGCATACTATAGTGGTATGCTGCAGTGTAGTTCCAATGTTCAAAGGGTACTTTAGTGGTATGCTGCAGTGCAGTTCCAGTGTTTCCATGGCTGCTGTAGTGGCATGTTGCAATGCAGTTCCACTGTTTCAATGGCTGCTCTAGTCATATGTAGCAGTGCACTTCCAATGTTTCAATGGCTACTCTAGTGGTAGCTGCAGTGCAGTTCCAATGTTTCAGTGCATACAGTAGTGGTATGCTGCAACTCAGTTCTAATGTTTTAATGCATATTCTAGTGGTATACTGCAGCACAGTTCCAGTGTTTCAATGGCTACTCTAGTGGTAAGCTGCAGTGCAGTTCCAATGTTTCAATGGCTACTCTAGTGGTAACCTGCATCACAGTTCCAGTGTTTCAATGCATATTCTAGTTGTATGCTGCAGTGCAGTTCCAATGTTTCAATGCATAATCCATTTTTTGCTGAAGTGCAGCTCCAGTGTTTCAATGTATACTCTAGTGGTGTGCTGCAGAACAGTGCCAGTGTTTCAATTCATAGTCTAGTGGTATGCTGCAGTGCAGTTTCTTTGTTTAAATGGCTACTCTAGTGGTATGTTGCAACACAGTTCCAATGTTTCAAAGGCTACTGTATTGATTGCTGCAGTTCAGTTCCAATGTTTTAATGGATACTCTACTGATAACCTGCAGCACAGTTCCAGTTTTCATTGCATACTCTAGTAGTATGCTGTAGTGCAGTTCCAGTGTTTCAATGCATACTCTGGACGTATGCTGCAGCACAGTTCCAATGTTTAAATGGCTATTCTAGTGGTATACTGCAGCACAGTTCCAATGTTTTAATGGCTGCTCTAGTGGTAAGCTGCAGTGCAGTTCTGATGTTTCAATGCATACTCTAGTGGTATGTTGCAGTGCTGTTCCAGTGCTTCAATAGCAACTCAAATGGTATGCTGTAGCACAGTTCCACTGTTACAAGGGATACTCTAGTGGTATACGCTAGCACAGTTCCAATATTTTAGTAGTGACTCTAGTGGTATGCTGCAGTGCAGTTCCAGTGTTTCACTGCACACTGTAGTGGTATGCTGCAGAGCATTTCCAATGTTGCAATAGATACTCTAGTGGTAATTTTGCAGTGTCATTCCAGTGCTTCAATAGCAACTCGAGTGGTATGCTGTAGCACATTTTCAGTGTTTCAAGGGATACTCTAGTGGTATGCACTAGTGCAGTTCCAATGTTTTAGTGGCTACTCTAGTTGTATGCTGCAGTGCAGTTCCAGTGTTTTACTGCACACTGTAGTGGTATGCTGCAGTACAGGTCCAATTTTCAATGCATACTCTAGTGGTATGCTGCAGTGCATTTCCAATGTTGCAATGGATACTCTAGTGGTAATGTTGCAGTGCAGATCCAGTGCTTTAATAGCAACTCAAGTGGTATGCTGTAGCACAGTTCTAATATTTCAATGCCTACTCCAGTGGTATCTGCAGCTCAGTTCCAATGTTTCAATAGCTACTCTAGTAGTATGTCATTGCATACTCTAGTGTTATGTGCAGTGGAGTTCCAGTGTTTCAATGGCTAGTCCATTGGTATACTCCAGCATAGTTCCAATGTTTCAATGGCTACTCTAGTGGTATGATGTAACACAGTTGATTCAATGGCTACTCTAGTGGTAAGCTGTAGCAGAGTTCCAATCCTTTAATGACTATTCAAGTGGTATGATGCATCACAGTTTCAGTGTTTTAATGGCTACTCCAGTGGTATGTTACAGCACAGTTCCAAATTTTCAGTGGGTAGTCTAGTGGTGTTTGCATTGCAGTTCCAATGTTTCAATGGATACTCTAGTGGTATGCTGCAGTGCAGTTGCAGTGTTTCAATGCATATTCTAGTGGTATGCTGCAGTGTCATTCCAATGTTCAAATGAGTACTTTAGTGGTATGTTGCAGTTCAGTTCCAGTGTTTCAATGGCTATTCTAGTGGTATACTGCAGCACAGTTTCAATGTTTTAATGGCTGCTCTAGTGGTAAGCTGCAGTGCAGTTCTGATATTTCAATGCATACTCTAGTGGTATGTTGCAGTGCTGTTCCAGTGCTTCAAAAGCAACTTAAATGGTATGCTGTAGCACAGTTCCAGTGTTTCAAGGGATACTCTAGCGGTATGCACTAGCACAGTTCCAGTATTTTAGTGGCTACTCTAGTGGTATGCTGCAGTGCAGTTCCAGTGTTTCACTGCACACTGTAGTGGTATGCTGCTGTACAGTTCCAATTTTCAATGAATATTCTACTGGTATGCTGCAGTGCATTTCCAATGTTGCAATGGATACTCTAGTGGTAATGTTGCAGTGTCATTCCAGTGCTTCAATAGCAACTCAAGTGGTATGCTGTAGCACAGTTCCAATGTTTCAAGGGATACTCTAGTGGTATGCGCTAGCACAGTTCCAATGTTTTAGTGGCTACTCTAGTGGTATGCTGCAGTGCAGTTCCAGTGTTTCACTGCACACTGTAGTGGTATGCTGCAGTACAGTTCCAATTTTCAATGCATACTTTAGTGGTATGCTGCAGTGCATTTCCAATGTTGCAGTGGATACTCTAGTGATAATGTTGCAGTGAAGTTCCAGTGCTTCAATAGCAACTCAAGTGGTATGCTGTGGCACAGTTCCAATATTTCAATGCCTACTCCAGTGGTATGTGCAGCTCAATTCCAATGTTTCAATAGCTACTCTAGTAGTATGCTGCAGCACAGTTCCAAAATGTCATTGCATACTCTAGTGTTATGTGCAGCGGAGTTCCAGTGTTTCAATGACTAGTCCATTGGTATACTGCAGTGCACAGTTCCAATGCTTCAATGACTACTCTAGTGGTATGCTGCTGCATAGTTCCAGTGTTTCAATGGCTACTCTAGTGGTAAACTGCAGCAGAGTTCCAATCCTTTAATGGCTATTCAAGTGGTATGCTGCAGCACAGTTCGTGTTTTAATGGCTACTCTAATGGTATGCTACAGCACAGTTCCAAATATTCATTGGGTAGTCCATTGGTATATTGCAGCGCAGTTCCTATGTTTCAATGGCTACTTTAGTGATATGCTGCAGTGCAGTTGATTCAATGGTTATTCTAGTGGTAAGCTGCAAAACAGTTCCAATCTTTCAATGGCTATTCAAGTGGTATGCTGCAGCACAGTTCCAGTGTTTCAATGGCTACTCCAGTGGTATGCTACAGCACAGTTCCAAATTTTCAATGGGTAGTCTACTGGTATGTGCAGCACAGTTCCAATGTTTCAATGGATACTCTAGTGGTATGCTGCAGTGTCATTCCAATGTTCAAATGAGTACTTTAGTGGTATGTTGCAGTGCAGTTCCAGTGTTTCCATGGCTGCTGTAGTGGCACGTTGCAATGCAGTTCCACTGTTTCAATGGCTGCTCTAGTCATATGCTGCAGTGCACTTCCAATGTTTCAATGGCTACTCTAGTGGTAGCTGCAGTGCAGTTCCAATGTTTCAGTGCATACCGTTCAGTTCTAATGTTTTAATGCATATTCTAGTGGTATGCTGCAGTGCAGATTCAGTGTTTCAATGTCTACTCTAGTGGTATGCTGCAGCTCAGTTCCACTGTTTCAATGGATACTCCAGTGGTATGTTGCTGCATAGTTTCAATATTTCAATGCATACTCTAGTGGTATGTGCAGCATAGTTCCAATGTTTCAATGGCTACTCTATTGGGATACTGCAGCACAGTTCCAATGTTTCAATGGCTACTCTAGTGGTATGTTGCAGTGCAGTTCTCATATTTCAAACATATTCTAGTGGTACATGCAGCACATTTCTAGTGTTTCAATGGCTATTCTAGTGGTATGCTGCAGCACAGTTCCAGTGTTTCAATGGCTATTCCAGTGGTATGCTACAGCACAGTTCCAAAGTTTTAATGGATACTCTAGTGGTATGTGTAGCACAGTTCTAATGTTTCAATGGATACTCTAGTGGTATGCTGCAGTGCAGCTGCAGAGTTTCAATGCATATTCTCATAGTATGCTGAAGTGCACTTCCAGTGTTTCAGTGGATGCTCAAGTTGTATACTGCAGTGTAGTTCCAGTGTTTCCATGACTACAATAGTTGCATGCTGCAGCCCAGTTCCAGTGTTTCCATGTCTACTGTTGTGTTATGCTGTAGCACAGTTCCAATGTTTCAATGCATACTCTATTGATATGCTGCAGCACAGTTCTAATGTTTCGATTGCAACTCTATTGGAATGCTGCAGCACAGTTTCAGTGTTTCATTGGCTACTCTAGTGGTAAGCTGCAGCATTGTTCCAAAGTTTCAGTGGCTACTCAAGGGTAAGCTGCAACACATTACCAATGTTTCAGTCAATACTCTAGTGGTATGGTGTAGCACAGTTCAGTGAAGTGCAGCTCCAGTGTTTCAATTCATAGTCTAGTTGTGTGCTGCCACACAGTTCCAGTGTTTCAATGGCTACTCTAGTGGTATGCTGCAATCCAGTTCCAATGTTTCAAAGGCTACTGTATTGGTATGCTGCAACGCAGTTCCAGTGTTTCCATGGCTACTCCAGTGGTATGCTACAGCACAGTTCCAAAGTTTAAGTGGGTACTCAAGGGGTATGCAGCTGTACAGTTGCAGTGTTTCAATGCATACTATAGTTGTATGCTGCAGCCCATTTCCAGTGTTTCAATGGCTACTCTAGTGGTATGCTGTAGCACAGTTCCAATGTTTTAATGCATACTCTAGTGGTATGCTGCAGCACAGTTCCAGTGTTTCAGTGACTAATCTAGTGGTATACTGCAGCACGGTTTCAGTGTTTCAATGGCTACCCATGGTGAGCCGCAGAGCAATTCCAAAGTTTTAGTGGTTACTCAAAGGTAAGCTGCAGCACAATGTTTCAATGGGTACTCTAGTGGTATGCTGTCACACAGTTCCAGTGTTTCAATGGATACTCTAGTGGTATGCTATAGTGCAGTTCCAGTGTTTCCCAGGCTACTGTAGTGGTATGCTGCAGTTCAAATGTTTCAATGGATACTGTAGTGATGTAGTGCAGCACAGTTCCAATGTTTCAATCGATACTCTAGTTGTATGGTGGATCTCAGTTTCTGTGTTTCAATGGCTATTCTAGTGGTATACTGCAGCACAGTTCCAGTGTTTCAATGGCTATTCTAGTGGTATACTGCAGCACAGTTCCAGTGTTTCAATGCATATTCTAGTGGTGTGCTGCAGAACAGTGCCAGTGTTTCAATTCATAGTCTAGTGGTATGCTGCCACACAGTTCCAGTGTTTCAATGGCTACTCTAGTGGTATGCTGCAATGCAGTTCCAATGTTTCAAAGGCTACTGTATTGGTATGCTGCAGTGCAGTTCCAATGTTTTAATGGATACTCTAGTGATAACCTGCAGCACAGTTCCAATTTTTCATTGCATACTCTAGTAGTATGCTGCAGTGCAGTTCCAGTGTTTCAATGCATACTCTAGTGGTATGCTGCAGCACAGTTCAAATGTTTCAATGGCTATTCTAGTAGTATACTGCAGCACAGTTCCAATGTGTCAATGGCTACTCTAGAGGTATGCTGCACTGCAGTTCTGATGTTTCAATGCATACTCTAGTGGTATGCTGTAGTGTACTTCCAATGTTTCAATGCATAATCCAGTTTTATGCTGAAGTGCAGTTCCAGTGTTTCAATGTATACTCTAGTGGTGTACTGCACCACAGTTTCAGTGTTTCAATTCATACTCTAGTGGTATGCTGCAGTGCAGTTCCAGTGTTTCAATAGCTGCTCTAGTGGTGCACATCACCAAAGTTCCAGTGTTTCAAAGCATAGTCTAGTGGTATGCTGCAGTGCAGTTCCATTGTTTCAATGGATACATAAGTGGTAAGCTGCAGCATAGTTCCAGTGTTTCAGTGCATACTCTAGCAGTATGTTGCAGTACTATTCCAGTGCTTCAATAGCAACTCAAGTGGTATGCTGTAGCACAGTTCTAATGTTTCAAACGATGCTCTAGTGGTATGCGCTATCACAGTTCCAATGCTTCAATGACTACTTTAGTGGTATGCTGCTGTGTAGTTCCAGTGTTTCAATTGAAACTTTAGTGGTATGCTGCAGCACAGTTCCAATATTTCAATGCCTACTCTAGTGGTATGCTGCAGTGCATTTCCAATATTTCAATGGATACTTCAGTGATATACTGCAGTGCAATTGCAGTGCTTCAATGCATACTTTAGTAGTATGCTGCAGCAGAGTCCCAATTGTCAATGCATACTCCAGTGGTATGCTGCAGTGCAGTTCAATTTTTCAGTGTCTATTCTAGTAGTATGCTGCAGTTTCAATGCATAATCCAGTTTTTTGCTGAAGTGCTGCTCTGGTGTTTCAATGTATAATCTAGTGGTGTGCCACACCACAGTTTCAGTGTTTCAATTCATATTCTAGTGGTATCCAGTGTATCAGTGGATATTCTAGTGGTATGCTGCAGCACAGTTCCAATATTTCAATGTCTACTCTAGTGGTATGTGCAGCACAGTTCCAATGTTTCAATGGCTACTCTAGTAGTATGCTGCAGCACAGTTTCAAAATTTCATTGCATACTCTAGTGTTATCTGCAGCGGAGGTCCGGTGTTTCAATGACTACTCCGTTGGTATTCTGCAGTGCAGTTCCAATGTTTCAATGGCTACTCTAGTGGTAAGCTGTAGCACAGTTCCAATATTTCAATGGCTATTCTAGTAGTATGCTGCAGTGCAGTTCCAGTGTTTCAATGCATACTCAGGTGGTATGCTGCAGTACAGTTTCAATGTTTCAATGGCTATTCTAGTGTATACTGCAGCACATTTCCAATGTTTCAATGGCTGATCTAGTAGTAAGCTGTAGTGCGCTTCCAGTGTTTCAATGCATACTCTAGTGGTATGCTGTAGTGCACTTCCAATGTTTCAATGCATAATCCATTTTTTTGCTGAAGTGCAGCTCCAGTGTTTCAATGTATACTCTAGTGGTGTGCTGCAACACAGTTTCAGTGTTTCAATTCATACTCTAGTGGTATGCTGCAGTGCAGTTCCAGTGTTTCAGTGGCTACTCTAGTGGTACATGACAGCAGAGTTCCATTGTTTCAAAGGCTACTCTACTGGTATGCTGCAGTGCAGTTCCATTGTTTCAATGGATACTCAAGTGGTAAGCTGCAACACAGTTCCAGTTTTTCAGTGCATACTCTAGTGGTATGTTGCAGTGCAGTTCCAGTGCTTCAATAGCAACTCAAGTGGTATGCTGTAGAACAGTTCCAATGTTTCAAGGGATACTCTAGTGGTATGCGCTAGCACAGTTCCAATGTTTTAGTGGATACTCTAGTAGTATGTTGCAGCGCAGTCCCAGTGTTTCACTGCACACTGTAGTGGTATGCTGCAGCACAGTTCCAATTTTCAATGCATACTCTAGTGGTATGCTGCAGTGCATTTCCAATGTTTCAATTGATACTCTAGTGATATGCTGCAGTGCAATTGCAGTGTTTCAATGCATACTCTAGTTGTATGCTGCAGCAGAGTCCCAATTGTCAATCCATACTGCAGTGGTATGCTGCAGTGCAGTTCCATTTGTTCAGTGGCTATTCTAGTGGTATGCTGCAGTTTCAATGCATAATGGTTAAGGTATTTGCCTCTCAAAAGGGATAATTGGCTAGGCTTAAAATGGCTCACAAGGCCAGTTAGCCTAGTACTAACCTATGAACCTATGAACCTATAATCCAGTTTTTTGCTGAAGTGCAGCTCCAGTGTTTCAATGTATACTCTAGTGGTTGCTGCATCACAGTTTCAGTGTTTCAATTCATACTCTAGTGGTATCCAGTTTTTCAATGGATACTCTAGTGGTATGCTGTGACACAGTTCCAATGTTTCAAGGGATACTCTAGTGATATGCTGCAGTAGAGTCCCAAATGTCAATGCATACTCCAGTGGTATGCTGCAGTGCAGTTCCATTTGTTCAGTGGCTATTCTAGTGGTATGCTGCAGTATAGTTCCAGTGTTTCAATGGATACTCTAGTGGTATGCTGCTGCACAGTTCCAATATTTCAATGCCTACTCTAGTGGTATGTGCAGTGCAGTTCCAATGTTTCAATGGCTACTTTAGTAGTATGCTGCAGCACAGTTCAAAAATTTCATTGCATACTCTAGTGTTATGTGCAGCGGAGTTCCAGTGTTTCAATGGCTAGTCCATTGGTATACTGCAGCGCAGTTCCTATGTTTCAATGGAGACCATAGTGGTATGATGCAGTGCAGTGCAGTTGCAGAGTTTCAATGCATACTCTAGTAGTATGCTGCAGTGTAGGTTCAATGTTCAAAGGGTACTTTAGTGGTATGCTGCAGTGCAGTTCCAGTGTTTCCATGGCTGCTCTAGTCCTATGCTGCAGTGCAGTTCCAATGTTTCAATGGCTACTCTAGTGGTATGCTGCAGTGCAGTTGATTCAATGGCTACTCTAGTGGTAAGCTGCAGCACAGTTCCAATCTTTCAATGGCTATTCAAGTGGTATGCTGCAGCACAGTTCTGGTGTTTCCATGGCTACTCCAGTGGTATGCTACAGCACAGTTCCAAATTTTCAATGGGTAGTCTAGTGGTATATGCAGTGCAGTTCCAATGTTTCAATGCATACTCTAGTGGTATGCTGCAGTGTAGTTCCAATGTTCAAAGGGTACTTTAGTGGTATGCTGCAGTGCAGTTCCAGTGTTTCCATGGCTGCTGTAGTGGCATGTTGCAATGCAGTTCCACTGTTTGAATGGCTGCTCTAGTCATATGCTGCAGTGCACTTCCAATGTTTCAATGGCTACTCTTGTGGTAGCTGCAGTGCAGTTCCAATGTTTCAGTGCATACCATAGTGGTATGCTGCAACTCAGTTCTAATGTTTTAATGCATATTCTAGTGGTATGCTGCAGTGCCGATTCAGTATTTCAATGGCTACTCTAGTGGTATGCTGCAGCTCAGTTCCACTGTTTCAATGGATACTCCAGTGGTATGTTGCTGCATAGTTTCAATATTTCAATGCATACTCTAGTGGTATGTGCAGTGTAGTTCCAATGTTTCAATGGCTACTCTAGTGGTATGCTGCAGCACAGTTCCAATATTTCAATGCATACTCTAGTGGTACATGCAGCACATTTCCAGTGTTTCAATGGCTACTCTATTGGTATACTGCAGCACAGTTCCAATGTTTCAATGGCTACTCTATTGGTATGCTGCAGCACAGTTCCAATGTTTCAATGGCTACTCTATTGGTAAGCTGCAGCACAGTTCCAATGTTTTAGTGTCTATTCTAGTGGTATATTGCAGCACAGTTTCAGTGTTTCAGTGGTTACTCCAGTGGTATGCTACAGCACAGTTCCAAAGTTTCAGTGTGTACTCTAGGGGTATGCTGCTGTACAGTTGCAGTGTTTCAATGCATACTCTAGTTGTATGCTGCAGCCGATTTCCAGTGTTTCAAAGGCTACTCTAGTGGTATGCTTTAGCACAGTTCCAATGTTTTATTGCATACTCTAGTGGTATACTGCAGCACAGTTCCAGTGTTTCAATGGTTAATCTAGTGGTATACTGCAGCACAGTTTCAGTTTTTCAATGGCTGCCCA
This sequence comes from Protopterus annectens, assembly GCF_019279795.1. NCBI lineage: Eukaryota > Metazoa > Chordata > Ceratodontiformes > Protopteridae > Protopterus > Protopterus annectens. The sequence continues at coordinate 42,723,860 of NC_056747.1, forward strand.
TGGTGAGCCGCAGAGCAGTTCCAAAGTTTCAGTGGCTACTCAAGGGTAAGCTGCAACACAGTACCAATGTTTCAGTCGATACTCTAGTGGTATGGTGTAGCACAGTTCCATTGTTTCAATAGATACTCTAGTGGTATGCTGAAGTGCAGTTCCAGTGTTTCCCAGGCTACTGTAGTGGTATGCTGCAGCAGAGTTCCAATGTTTCAATGGATACTGTAGTGATGTACTGCGGCACAGTTCCAATGTTTTAATCAATACTCTAGTTGTATGGTGGAGCTCCATTTCCATGTTCCAATGGCTATTCTAGTGGTATACTGCAGCACAGTTCCAGTGTTTCAATGGCTACTCTAGTGGTAAGCTGCAGCACAGTTCCAGTGTTTCAATGCATATTCTAGTCATATGCTGCAGTGCAGTTCCAATGTTTCAATGTATGCTCTAGTGGTGTGCTGCAGAACAGTGCCAGTGTTTCAATTCATAGTCTAGTGGTATGCTGCCATGCAGTTCCAGTGTTTCAATGGCTACTCTAGTGGTATGCTGCAATGCAGTTCCAATGTTTCAAAGGCTACTGTATTGGTATGTTGCAGTGCAGTTCCAATGTTTTAATGGATACTCTAGTGGTATGCTGCAGCACAGTTCCAGTGTTTCAATGGCTAATCTAGTGGTATACTGCAGCATAGTTCCAGTATTTCAATGGCTACCCGAGGTGAGCTGCAGAGCAGTTCCAAAGTTTCAGTGGCTACTCAAAGGTAAGCTGCAGCACAGTTCCAATGTTTCAATGGATACTCTAGTGGTATGCTGTAGCACAGTTCCAGTGTTTCAATTGATTCTCTAGTGGTATGCTGCAGTGCAGTTCCAGTTTTTCCCAGGCTACTGTATTGCTATGTTGCAGCACAGTTCCAATGTTTCAATGGAAACTGTAGTGGTATACTGCAGCACAGTTCCAATGTTTCAGTGGATACTCTAGTTGTATGCTGGAGCTGAGTCCCAGTGTTTCAATGGCTATTCTAGTGGTATACTGCAGCACAGTTCCAGTGTTTCACTGGCTACTCTAGAGGTAAGCTGCAGCAAAGTTCCAATGTTTCAATGGCTTCTCTAGTGGTAAGCTGCATCACAGTTCCAATGCTTCAATGGCTATTCTACTGGTATGCTGCAGTGCAGTTCCAGTGTTTCAATGCACATTGTAGTCATATGCTGCAGCACAGTTCCAATGTTTCAATGCATAATCCAGTAGTTTGCTGGATCACAGTTCCAGTGTTTCAATGTATACTTTAGCGGTGTGCTACAGAGCAGTTCCAGTGTTTCAATTCATAGTCTAGTGGTATGCTGCAGCTCATTTCTAGTGTTTCAATGGCTACTCTAGTGCTACGCTGCAGCAGAGTTCCAACGTTTTAAAGGCTACTGAAGTGCTATGCTGCAGTGCAGTTCCAGTGTTTCAATGCATATTCTAGTGGTATGCTGCAGCACAGTTCCAATGTTTCAATGGCTATTCTAGTGGTATGGTGCAGCACAGTTCCAGTGTTTGAATGGCTACTCTAGTAGTAAGCTGCAGTGCAGTTCATATGTTTCAGTGCATACCCTAGTGGTATGCTGCAGCACAGTTCCAATTTTCACAGCATACTCTTGTCATGTGCTGCAGTGCAGTTTCAATGTTTTATTGGATACTCTATTAGTATGGTGCAGTGCAATTGCAGTGTTTCAGTGGATACTCTAGTGGTATGCTGCAGCACAGTTCCAATTTTCAATGCATACTCTAGTGGTATGCTGCAACACAGTTCCATTGTTTCAGTGGCTACTCTAGTGATATGCTGCAGTGCAGTTCAAGTGTTTCAATGGATACTCTAGTGGTATACTACTGCACTGTTCCAAAATTTTCAATGGCTACTCTAGTGGTATAGTGCAGTGCAGTTTCAGTGTTTCAATGAATACTCTAGTGGTATACTGAAGTACAGTTGCAATGTTTCAATTGTTTCTTGTGGTATGCTGCAGAGCTGTTCCAATATTTCACTGGATACTCTAATGGTATGCTGCAGCACAATTCCAATGTTTCAATAGCTACATTTGTAGTTTAGCTGCAGCACAGTTCCAGTGTTTCAATGGATACTCTAGTGGTATACTGCAGCACAGTCCCAATGTTTCATTGTGTCTTCTTGTGGTATGCTGCAGAGCTGTTCCTATATTTCACTGGATACTCTAGTGGTATGCTGCAGCAGCATTCCAATGTTTCAATGACAACACTGGTGGTTTAGCTGCAGCACGGTTCCAGTGTTTTAATGTATACTCTAATGGAATGGTGCAGTGCACTTACAGTGTTTCAGTGCATACTCTAGTAGTATGCTACAGTGCAGTTCCAGTGTTTCAATGGCTACTCTAGTAGTATGCTGCAGCACATTTCCAGTGTTTCAAGGCATACTCTGTTGGTATTCTTCAGTGAAGTTCCAATGTTTCAATGCATACTCTAGTGGTATGCTGCAGAGCAGTTCCAGTGTTTCAGTGGCTACTTTAGTGGTATTCTGAATCACAGTTCCAGTGTTTTGATGGCTACTCAGGTGGTATGCTGCAGCACAGTCCCAGTGTTTCATAGCACACTCTAGTGGTATGGTCAGTGCAGTTCCAATGTTTCAATGGATACTTTAGTGGTAAGCTCCAACACAGTTCCATTTTTTCAATGCACACTCCAGGGGTAGGCTGCTGTGCAGTTCCAGTGTTTCATTGGGGTTTCTAGTGATATGATGCAGTGCAGTTTCCCAGGCTACTGTAGTGGCATGCTGCCACACAGTTCCAATATTTCAGTTGTTACTCTAGTGGTATACTGCAGCACAGTTCCAATTTTTCATTGCATACTCTAGTGGTATGCTGCAGCACAGTTCCAATGTTTCAATGGCTATTCTAGTGGTATGCTGCAGTGCAGTTCCAGTTTTTCAGTGGCTACTCCAGTGGTATGCTACAGCACAGTTCCAAAGTTTCAATGGATACTCTAGTGGTATGTTGTAGCATAGTTTCAATATTTCAATGCGTACTCTAGTAGTATGTGCAGCGTAGTTCCAATGTTTCAATGGCTACTCTAGTGGTATGCAGCAGTGCAGTTCCAATGTTTCAAGGGCTACTCTACTGGTATGCTGAAGTGCAGTTCCATTGTTTCAATGGATACTCAAGTAGTAAGCTGCAGAACAGTTCCAGTTTTTCAGTGCATACTCTAGTAGTATGCTGCAGTGCAGTTCCAGTGTTTCAATAGCAGGTCTAGTGGTATGCTGCATCACACTTCCAATGTTTCAATTGATACTCTAGCGATATGATCTAGCAGAGTTCCAATGTTTTGTGGCTACTCTAGTGGTATACTGCAGCACAGTTCCAGTGTTTCAATGCATACTCTAGTGGTATGCTGCAGTGCATTTCCCATGTTGCAATGGATACTCTGGTAGTAATGTAACAGCATTGTTCCAATGTTTCTATGGCTACACTAGTGGTTTATCTGCAGTGCAGTTTCAATGTTTCAATGGATACTTTAGTGGTATGTTGCAGTGCAATTGCAGTGTTTCAGTGGATACTCTAGTGGTATGCTGCAGTGCAGTTCCAGTGTTTCAATGGCCTCTCCAGGGGTATGCTACAGCACAGCTTCAAAGGTTGCTCTAGTGGTATGCTGCAGCATAGTTTCAATAGTCCAGTGCATACTCTAGTGGTATGTGCAGCGCAGGTCCAATGTTTCAATGGCTACTCTAGTGGTATGCAGCAGTGCAGTTCCAATGTTTCAAGGGCTACTCTACTGGTATGCTGCAGTGCAGTTCCATTGTTTCAATGCATACTCAAGTGGTAAGGTGCAGAACAGTTCCAGTTTTTCACTGCATACTCTAGTGGTACATGCAGCTCATTTTCAGTGTTTCAATGGATACTCTATTGATATGCTGCAGTGCAGTTTCCATGTTTCAATGGCTATTGCAGTGGTATGCTACAGCACAGTTCCAAAGTTTCAAAGGATACTCTAGTGGTATGTGCAGCACAGTTCCAATATTTCAATGAATACTTTAGTTGTATGCTGCAGTGCAGCTGCAGAGTTTCAATGCATATTCTAGTGGTATGCTGAAGTAGAGTTCCAATGTTTCAAAGGATACTCTAGTAGTATATTGCAGTGCAGTTCCAGTGTTTCAGTGACTACTCTAGTTGTATGCTACAGCTGAGTTCCAGTGTTTACATGGCTACTCTAGTGGTATGCTGTAGCACAGTTCCAATGTTTTAATGCATACTCTAGTGGTATGATGCAGCAAATTTCTAATATTGCAATTGCAACTCTATTGGTATGCTGCAGCACAGTTCCAGTGTTTCAATGGCTACTCTAGTGGTAAGCTGCAGCGCAGTTCCAAAGTTTCAGTGGCTACTCAAGGGTAAGCTGCAACACAGCTCCAATGTTTCAATGGATACTCTAATTGAATGCTGTAGCACAGTTCCATTGTTTCAATGGATACTCTAGTGGTGTGCTGTAGTGCAGTTCCAGTGTTTCCCAGGCTACTGTAGTGGTATCCTGCAGCAGAGTTCCAATGTTTCAATGGATACTGTAGTGATGAACTGCGGCACAGTTCCAATGTTTCAATCGATACTCTAGTTGTATGGTGGAGCTCAATTCCCATGTTTCAATGGCTATTCTAGTGGTATACTGCAGCACAGTTCCAGTGTTTCAATGGCTACTCTAGTGGTAAGCTGCAGCGGAGTTCCAATGTTTCAATGGCTACTCTAGTGGTAAGCTGCAGCACAGTTCCAGTGTTTCAATGCATATTCTAGTCATATGCTGCAGTGCAGTTCCAATGTTTCAATGCATAATCCAGTTTTTTGCTGAAGTGCAGCTCCAGTGTTTCAATGTATACTCTAGTGGTGTGCTGCAGAACAGTGCCAGTGTTTCAATTCATAGTCTAGTGGTATGCTGCAGTGCAGTTCCAGTGTTTCAATGGCTACTCTAGTGGTATGCTGCAATGCAGTTCCAATGTTTCAAAGGCTACTGTATTGATTGCTGCAGTGCAGTTCCAATGTTTTAATGGATACTTTAGTGATAACCTGCAGCACAGTTCCAATTTTTCATTGCATACTCTAGTAGTATGCTGCAGTGCAGTTCCAGTGTTTCAATGCATACTCTAGTGGTATGCTGCAGCACAGTTCCAATGTTTCATTGGCTACTCTAGTGGTAAGCTGCAGTGGAGTTCCAAAGTTTCAGTGGCTACTCAAGGGTAAGTTGTAACAGAGCTCCAATGTTTCAATGGATACTCTAGTGGTGTGCTGTAGTGCAGTTCCAGTGTTTCCCAGGCTACTGTATTGATATGCTGCAGCAGAGTTCCAATATTTCAATGGATACTGTAGTGATGTAGTGCGGCACAGTCCCAGTGTTTCAATCGATACTCTAGTTGTATGGTGGAGCTCAGTTCCCATGTTTCAATGGCTATTCTAGTAGTATACTGCAGCACAGTTCCAGTGTTTCAATGGCTACTCTACTGGTAAGCTGCAGCCCAGTTCCAATGTTTCAATGGCTACTCTAGTGGTATGCTGCAGCACAGTTCCAGTGTTTCAAATGATTCTCTAGTGGTATGCTGCAGTGCAGTTCCAGTTTTTCCCAGGCTACTGTATTGCTATGCTGCAGCACAGTTCCAATGTTTCAATGGAAACTGTAGTGGTATACTGCAGCACAGTTCCAATGTTTCAGTGGATACTCTAGTTGTATGCTGGAGCTTAGTTCCAGTGCTTCAATGGCTATTCTAGTGGTATACTGCAGCACAGTTCCAGTGTTTCACTGGCTACTCTAGAGGTAAGCTGCAGCAAAGTTTCAATGTTTCAATGGCTTCTCTAGTGGTAAACTTAGAACCAAAACAAACAACAACTGATGAATTATGAGAAGCTAGAAACAGAGCCAAATAAGGAGAAGTATACCAGCAAAACCCAGTCCAGAACACACTGTAGAATAATGTGATCCAAATAACGTATAGGATGTTTCCAAAAAGCACAACACCAGCTGTAAAACCAATCCTTTATTGAACCAAAACGTTTTTACCTAGGTTTCGTCCGTACCAATGAACTTCATCAGAATACATAGCCACAGTTTCTGAGACATTTTTAAATGCATAGGGTTGCACCCAGATGATTAATTGATTGATATCAGATGACTCATTAATTACTGACGAATTATATTACTTTACTAACCTCACAACTAAAAATACTAAAACCACATAATGATGTAAATCCAATGCTATATTATATTGAAAAAATATATTTTGTAACAGTATATGTGGTTTATTGTTACAATTTTGCAACAGTGGATGTATGCAATTTATTTACAACTATACCGCATGACATAGGACTTATATGGTTGGAAGAACAATTATTTGAGACTCAGTTGTATGAACAGGATAGAATTAATACACTGGTTAACTTAATGGACATTGTTTTGCACAATAACTTTTTGTTTTATGATGGAAATTATTATCAACAAGTCAATGGTGTGGCAATGGGGGGCACCATGTGCCCCAATGTATGCCAACCTAATCATGAGTTATTGGGAAAACAATTATATATTTAAAACAGAATATTATGAGCACATTAAAATATATACTAGATACCTGGATGATATTTTTTTCATCTGGGATGATGATCAAAGAGCTCTGAATTCTTTTCTTAAGTATATTAATACAACTGTTAGATTTTTGAAGTTTACCCATCAAGTTAGTCAGGACACAATCACCTATTTGGATGGTAAGTTATCATATAATAAGCATGTAAATAGTTTAAAAACAAACATATATAGAAAATCAGCGTTCTCGAATTCATACCTTCACTTTGACAGTTGGCACCCTGACCATCAGAAGAAGGCTATTGTTAAGGGGCAGATGGTCAGGGCGGCCAGGATGGTGAGTGACGATCAGGAATTCAAAGATGAATTGAAGTATATGTTACAGTTATTCCCTAATAGGGGCTATCCTGAACAACTTTGTGAAAACATTCTTCAAGAAGTGACAAATAAAAGGCAAAATGGAACATACCAAGCAATACTTCATTGTGGATTTTCCACACATAGATGTAACACAAATGTTTCAGGTGTTGAATCCACGTACAACAACATTCCTTTATATATAATAACATTTAATGACACATTTGAAATTATTGAAACAATTGTAAAGAGAAATTGGAATATTTTGGTCACAGATAATATTTGGGGACATTTGTTTCAAGGGCAGATCAAATTTGTTTATAGGAAAAGTTTGTCATTCAAGGATATGTTTGAACAAAATAATGACAAAAATGAAAGATATAACACCAGACCAAAAGGGAATTTTAAATGTGGTAGGTGTTCTGTGTGTACACATATCCAGTGTACAGGGGCTAATATAGTTGTAAATTCTTGCAACATCAATATTTACGGACATTTTAATTGTTATGCATCTAACGTAGTTTACCTTGCATTATGTCAAAATTGTAAAGCATTCTATGTTGGGAAAACTAGCAGGCATTTTAGAGACAGAGTTAAAGAACATTTGTTAGATATTCAACACTCTAAAACAACCAATGCCTTGGCTAGACATATTATTAGTAACGCTGAACACAAGTTTAAATTTTGTGTAATTCAACATGTCATTTATGATCAGCAGGGTAAGATCATCCAATATGATTTGGATGTTAAAGAATTAAAATGGCAGATTTTTTTGGATGCATATAATAAACCAGGTTTGAACGAATATCACACTATTACACCTATATTAAAAATTAATTGAGTAAAGGGGAAATAAAGGTAAAAGAAAGTGGGGTTACATTGTTCATTTATATTACATTACATTTATTGAATTATTATTATTATCATTATTATTATTTTTTATGATTAATATGCAATTGATAAATTTATGGTACATATTTTATATATATTTACATATATTTATACACATACATGTACAATTTATTAATACACATTCATTATACGTTATTTTTAGATACATACTTTTTTATTATATGCAAATTGTTTTTTACTTAATTAATGTGAAAATATTAATATAAGAAATGTACAGTTGGTAATATGTAAACTATTATTTTTTCAATATAATATAGCATTGGATTTACATCATTATGTGGTTTTAGTATTTTTAGTTGTGAGGTTAGTAAAGTAATATAATTTGTCAGTAATTAATGAGTCATCTGATATCAATCAATTAATCATCTGGGTGCAACCCTATGCATTTAAAAATGTCTCAGAAACTGTGGCTATGTATTCTGATGAAGTTCGTTGGTACGGACGAAACCTAGGTAAAAATGTTTTGGTTCAATAAAGGATTGGTTTTACAGCTGGCGTTGTGCTTTTTGGAAACATCCTATACGTTATTTGGATCACATTATTCTACAGTGTGTTCTGGACTGGGTTTTGCTGGTATACTTCTCCTTATTTGGATCTGTTTCTAGCTTCTCATAATTCTCTAGTGGTAAGCTGCATCACAGTTCCAGTCCTTCAATGGCTATTCTACTGGTATGCTGCAGTGCAGTTCCAGTGTTTCAATGAACATTGTAGTCATATGCTGCAGCACAGTTCCAATGTTTCAATGCATAATCCAGTAGTTTGCTGGATCACAGTTCCAGTGTTTCAATGTATACTTTAGCGGTGTGCTACAGAGCAGTTCCAGTGTTTCAATTCATAGTCTAGTGGTATGCTGCAGCTCATTTCTAGTGTTTCAATGGCTACTCTAGTGCTATGCTGCAGCAGAGTTCCAACGTTTTAAAGGCTACTGAAGTGCTATGCTGCAGCGCAGTTCCAGTGTTTCAATGCATATTCTAGTGGTATGCTGCAGCACAGTTCCAATGTTTCAATGGCTATTCTAGTGGTATGGTGCAGCAAAGTTCCAGTGTTTGAATGGCTGCTCTAGTAGTAAGCTGCAGTGCAGTTCATATGTTTCAGTGCATACCCTAGTGGTATGCTGCAGCACAGTTCCAATTTTCACGGCATACTCTTGTCATATGCTGCAGTGCAGTTTCAATGTTTCATTGGATACTCTATTAGTATGGTGCAGTGCAATTGCAGTGTTTCAGTGGATACTCTAGTGGTATGCTGCAGCACAGTTCCAGTTTTCAATGCATACTCTAGTGGTATGCTGCAACACAGTTCCATTGTTTCAGTGGCTACTCTAGTGATATGCTGCAGTGCAGTTCAAGTGTTTCAATGGATACTCTAGTGGTATACTACTGCACTGTTCCAAAATTTTCAATGGCTAATCTAGTGGTATAGTGCAGTGCAGTTCCAGTGTTTCAATGAATACTCTAGTGGTATACTGAAGTACAGTTGCAATGTTTCAATTGTTTCTTGTGGTATGCTGCAGAGCTGTTCCAATATTTCACTGGATACTCTAATGGTATGCTGCAGCACCATTCCAATGTTTCAATAGCTACATTTGTAGTTTAGCTGCAGCACAGTTCCAGTGTTTCAATGGATACTCTAGTGGTATACTGCAGCACAGTCCCAATGTTTCATTGTGTCTTCTTGTGGTATGCTGCAGAGCTGTTCCTATATTTCACTGGATACTCTAGTGGTATGCAGCAGCAGCATTCCAATGTTTCAATGACAACACTAGTGGTTTAGCTGCAGCACAGTTCCAGTGTTTTAATGTATACTCTAATGGAATGGTGCAGTGCACTTACAGTGTTTCAGTGCATACTCTAGTAGTATGCTACAGTGCAGTTCCAGTGTTTCAATGGCTACTCTAGTAGTATGCTGCAACACATTTCCAATGTTTCAAGGCATACTCTGTTGGTATTCTGCAGTGAAGTTCCAATGTTTCAATGCATACTCAAGTGGTATGCTGCAGAGCAGTTCCAGTGTTTCAGTGGCTACTTTAGTGGTATTCTGAATCACAGTTCCAGTGTTTTGATGGCTACTCAACTGGTATGCTGCAGCACAGTCCCAGTGTTTCATAGCACACTCTAGTGGTATGGTCAGTGCAGTTCCAATGTTTCAATGGATACTTTAGTGGTAAGCTCCAACACAGTTCCAATTTTTCAATGCACACTCCAGGGGTAGGCTGCTGTGCAGTTCTAGTGTTTCATTGGGGTTTCTAGTGATATGATGCAGTGCAGTTCCAATGTTTCAATGGATACTATAGTGGTATGCTGCAGTGCAGTTCTAGTGTTTCCCAGGCTACTGTAGTGGCATACTGCCGCACAGTTCCAATATTTCAGTTGTTACTCTAGTGGTATACTGCGGCACAGTTCCAATTTTTCATTGCATACTCTAGTGGTATGCTGCAGCACAGTTCCAGTGTTTCAATGGCTATTCTAGTGGTATGCTGCAGTGCAGTTCCAGTTTTTCAATGGCTACTCCAGTGGTATGCTACAGCACAGTTCCAAAGTTTCAATGGATACTCTAGTGGTATACTGCAGCATAGTTTCAATATTTCAATGCATACTCTAGTAGTATGTGCAGCGTAGCTCCAATGTTTCAATGGCTACTCTAGTGGTATGCAGCAGTGCAGTTCTAATGTTTCAAAGGCTACTCTACTGGTATGCTGAAGTGCAGTTCCATTGTTTCAATGGATACTCAAGTAGTAAGCTGCAGAACAGTTCCAGTTTTCAGTGCATACTCTAGTAGTATGCTGCAGTGCAGTTCCGGTGTTTCAATAGCAGGTCTAGTGGTATGCTGCATCACAGTTCTAATGTTTCAATTGATACTCTAGGGGTATGATCTAGCACAGTTCCAATGTTTTGTGGCTACTCTAGTGGTATGCTGCAGCACAGTTCCAGTGTTTCAATGCATACTCTAGTGGTATGCTGCAGTGCATTTCCCATGTTGCAATGGATACTCTGGTAGTAATGTAACAGCATTGTTCCAATGTTTCTATGGCTACACTAGTGGTTTATCTGCAGTGCAGTTTCAATGTTTCAATGGATACTCTAGTGGTATGTTGCAGTGCAATTGCAGTGTTTCAGTGGATACTCTAATGGTATGCTGCAGTGCATTTCCAGTGTTTCAATGTCCTCTCCAGGGGTATGCTACAGCACAGCTTCAAAGGTTACTCTAGTGGTATGCTGCAGCATAGTTTCAATATTCCAGTGCATACTCTAGTGGTATGTGCAGCACAGGTCCAATGTTTCAATGGCTACTCTAGTGATATGCAGCAGTGCAGTTCCAATGTTTCAAGGGCTACTCTACTGGTATGCTGCAGTGCAGTTCCATTGTTTCAATGCATACTCAAGTGGTAAGGTGCAGAACAGTTCCAGTTTTTCACTGCATACTCTAGTGGTACATGCAGCTCATTTCCAGTGTTTCAATGGATACTCTATTGATATACTGCAGTGTAGTTTCAATGTTTCAATGGCTATTCCAGTGGTTTGCTACAGCACAGTTGTAAAGTTTCAATGGATACTCTAGTGGTATGTGCAGTGCAGTTCCAATGTTTCAATGGATAAACTAGTGGTATGCTGCAGTGCAGCTGCAGAGTTTCAATGCATTTTCAAGTGGTATGCTGTAGTGAAGTTCCAATGTTTCAATGGATACTCTAGTAGTATACTGCAGTGCAGTTCCAGTGACTACTCTAGTTGTATGCTGCAGCCCAGTTCCAGTGTTTCCATGGCTACTCTAGTGGTATGCTGTAGCACAGTTCCAATGTTTTAATACATACTCTAGTGGTATGCTGCAGCACAGTTCTAATGTGTCAATTGCAACTCTATTGGTATGCTGCAGCACAGGTCCAATGTTTCAATGGCTACTCTAGTGGTAAGCTGCAGCGCAGTTCCAAAGTTTCAGTGGCTACCCAAGGGTAAGCTGCAACAGAGCTCCAATGTTTCAATGGATACTGTAGTCATATGCTGTAGCACAGTTCCAGTGTTTCAATGGATACTTTAGTGGTGTGCTGTAGAGCAGTTCCAGTTTTTCCCAGGCTACTGTAGTGGTATGCTGCAGCAGAGTTCCAATGTTTCAATGGATACTGTAGTGATGTAGTGCGGCAAAGTTCCAATGTTTCAATCGATACTCTTGTTGTATGTTGGAGCTCAGTTCCCATGTTTCAATGGCTATTCTAGTGGTATACTGCAGCACAGTTTCAGTCTTTCAATGGCTACTCTAGTGGTAAGCTGCAGCACCGTTCCAGTGTTTCAATGACTACTCTAGTGGTAAGCTGCAGCACAGTTCCAGAGTTTCAATGTATATTCTAGTTGTATGCTGCAGTGCAGTTCCAATGTTTCAATGCATAACCCAGTCTTTTGCTGAAGTGCAGCTCCAGTGTTTCAATGTATACTCTAGTGGTGTGCTACAGAACAGTGCCAGTGTTTCAATTCATAGTCTAGTGGTATGCTGATGCGCAGTTGCAGTGTTTCAATGCTACTCTAGTGGTATGCTGAAACACAGTTCCAATGTTTCAAAGGCTACTGTATTGGTAGGCTGCAGTGCAGTTCCAATGTTTTAATGGATACTCTAGTGATAACCTATGGCACAGTTCCAATTTTTCATTGCATACTCTAGTAGTATGCTGCAGTGCAGTTCCAGTGTTTCAATGCATACTCTATTGGTATGCTGCAGCACAGTTCCAATGTTTCATTGGCTACTCTAGTGGTAAGCTGCAGTGGAGTTCCAAAGTTTCAGTGGCTACTCAAGGGTAAGTTGTAACAGAGCTCCAATGTTTCAATGGATACTCTAGTGGTGTGCTGTAGTGCAGTTCCAGTGTTTCCCAGGCTACTGGAGTGGTATGATGCAGCAGAGTTCCAATGTTTCAATGGATACTGTAGTGATGTACTGCGGCACAGCTCCAGTGTTTCAATCGATACTCTAGTTGTATGGTGGAGCTCAATTCCCATGTTTCAATGGCTATTCTAGTGGTATACTGCAGCACAGTTCCAGTGTTTCAATGGCTACTCTAGTGGTAAGCTGCAGCCCAGTTCCAATGTTTCAATGGCTACTCTAGTGGTAAGCTGCAGCACAGTTCCAGAGTTTCAATGCATATTCTAGTTGTATGCTGCTGCGCAGTTCCAGTGTTTCAATGCTACTCTAGTGGTATGCTGCAATGCAGTTCCAATGTTTCAAAGGCTACTGTATTGTTATGCTGCAGTGCATTTCCAATGTTTTAATGGATACTCTAGTGATAACCTATGGCACAATTCCAATTTTTCATTGCATACTCTAGTAGTATGCTGCAGTGCAGTTCCAGTGTTTCAATGCATAATCTCGTGGTATGCTGCAGCACAGTTCCAAGGTTTCAATGGCTATTCTAGTGGTATACTGCAGCACAGTTCCAATGTTTTAATGGCTGCTCCGGTGGTAAGCTGCAGTGCAGTTTTGATGTTTCAATGCATACTCTATTGGCAGTGGCGGCTGGTAACTTTAAATCAAAAGGGGTCTGCAGGAGACAGCTGAATGGGTGGGGCCAATGGGAAGGAGTGTAGCTAACTAGAAAGGGGAGGGGCTATGATCAAAACCCACAAAAACTGGAACTTTAATTAAATACGCTGCCCTAGGTGCCAAACTGTCATTATGAGAGTCCAATCAGGACAAAATGAAGTGCAAAAGAAAAAAATATTTCAGTGCATTGGCTGCATGACAGCTTACTTAATATCAAGATGGAAACAAAAAGGTTGTGAGGCATGAAAAAATAAATTACTTTTTAAATACATTACTGGAATGCCAGTCAAAATCAAGTATAAGAAAAACAAGCAACACTCAACTCAAACCACTTCTCCTTGCACTGCAGTTCTAATTATAATTTATATCCAGCTTAAAAGTGCCAAGTAACATGCTGAAAGTCACAATCTCTGTGATATCCCCACTTGTGAAAATGTTTCTTATCCAAAAAGACCTGCTGCCTGACAACAACTATCATCTTGTTTCATGGGGAAAACATGATCAAAGTAAAAAATGAACAGCAAATAAGAAACAAGCTCAAGATAAATTGCTTAAAGGATTACTGTACAGGTTATGGACCACACATGATAGATTGGCATTCTGTTTAGTTTATGGGTAAAGCCTGCAAAGATGACTGCAAGTCATCAACAAAGGTAATGAACTTCTTAAAATACTGTAGTCCTGTCTTTATTACAAATACTGTCATATGCATTTCAATACCCAAGGCTTATACGTTATCTAGTTATGCAAGTATTCTCTGCATGGCAGCAACAAAAAGGCTTTCAATGTTGGTAATTCTTTAACAGTGTGCTTATTAAAGCTTACTTACATCTTACAATCTCAGACAAGCTTACCTGATGGTCATGAAAGCATTGCTACTTAAACACAGAGCAACAGGCACTTTCTGAATAATAAGAAGCATAAATCAACAGTATAAAAATATGACAGAAACCAGAACATTCTGCAAAATCAAGCAAGGACAGATGAAAAGCCACTGCAGTACTTGTGTCTACCTTGGGTAGGGGGATATACTGCACACTTACACTGCATAACTGCTCTTTGCCTTGCTTCGACACATCCAGAGTTACTACATGGGGATTGGGGTGCAACAAGTATGTTACGATTTGAAATATCTCTGGCTGACTGTGATGGCCCTGACACATTTGTCATACCCCTCAACCTCAGAGCAAAAAATCTGGATAAAGCCATACATAGAAGTGGGACAAAGGCCCACAAATAAGGGCAATATTTAAATACTGCTCTTATAAACTTGCATTAGTATGAATTTTCTGAAGGGTATGAAATATGAAGCTCAAATGTCTGTCATTATTTTCTAACTTCAGTATTTAATGATTTAACACTAATTTGCCAGAAAACACTTTTATGAAAAATGGACCAATAATGTGATGCAAAAATATAAAATAGCCACACAACACAGCTGGGAACCTGTCAAAGAAGGGACACTTTTTTAATATTAGTACTAAAACACGAAAAACTCTTCTGTAAAAGCACCCACTGGTAATCTGGAACAACCAGGATGCAAGGATCACGAACCAAGCGTTGAGTAAAAAGTTTTTTAATTGTAACAGCTTCACCAGTTCAGCTTAAAAAATGCAAACACTTCCAAAATGCAAAGTCAGTCTGCAAACACTTCCAAAATGTAAAGTCAGTCAAGCCCTTTCTCAAGACATTTTTACATTGGGTGGTGAGTCTATTTATAATGCCCTTGTCCAACCCAAATACTTTAATTAACAATCAATTAAATTATTATCTCACTTGTAATTTAAAGAGATAAAACATTTTGTATCCATTATGTGAATACCATGTTAAGCTTTGCTCCCATAATAACCTGCACAATTCCCTGTTCGCTTTGCTCCTGTCTACCCAACATTGTTCACATTTTATTAGCATTGTTGGAAAACATGTACATATTCACAATGTTGACATCTGTTTAAAATTCTAATATGTAATTCTAATATTCTGATATGTTAGATATGTTTCAAAAGGGTATGTAACATTATAGAAGTTACTTGGTTTTTAGTAATAATTGGTTTTAGTTACAAGTGGTTTAGTAAGATTTACAAGAAGATTTTAGTTAGAATTTTAAACAGATGTCAACATTGTGAATATGTACATGTTTTCCAACAATGCTAATAAAATGTGAACAATGTTGGGTAGACAGGAGCAAAGCGAACAGGGAATTGTGCAGGTTATTATGGGAGCAAAGCTTAACATGGTATTCACATAATGGATACAAAATGTTTTATCTCTTTAAATTACAAGTGAGATAATAATTTAATTGATTGTTAATTAAAGTATTTGGGTTGGACAAGGGAATTATAAATAGACTCACCACCCAATGTAAAAATGTCTTGAGAAAGCCTGGGAGGGCCCGGGTGAAAGCGCTTGACTGACTTTACATTTTGGAAGTGTTTGCAGACTGACTTTGCATTTTGGAAGTGTTTGCATTTTTTAAGCTGAACTGGTCAAGCTGTTACAATTAAAAAACTTTTTACTCAACGCTTGGTTCGTGATCCTTGCATCCTGGTTGTTCCAGATTACCAGTGGGTGCTTTTACAGAAGTGTTTTTTGTGTTTTAATAGTTGTTGCTGCTACAGGATTCATGGCAGAGCGAACGACGAGTGCTGAGTTTTGCAATACACCAGCAATTTTGGCGGACGAGGAAGAAGGAGCCGATGACGCGCCAGTTACGCGACGAGAATTCAAGCAGGTTATGTGCCTGCTTTCCCAGCTATCGGGACTGTTGACAAACGCCAACCCACAAAGTGGCAAGGAGATACCAGCTAATCAAGAGCAGTTGTTGGCAAGTGATAACATCGGGTCAGGTAGACCTACAACCCATTCTCCTGACAGTAACGAGATGGCAGGAACTACCAACACGGACGCCGAAAACACGCAACAAGTAAGGAGTAAGAGAGGGGTTATTCAACACAACACAACTGCGACAGAAAGAGACTTTAATTTTAATAAATGGACAACCAAATGCTTCTCTTTTGGGCAAGGTACGATGCAATCTTGTGACAATGTTAACAACAATTTAGAAGCAAAATTGAAGGACTTTAACAATAGATTGTATTCTTACAAAGCAACCAAACTTGAGATAGATTATTTATCTGAATGTATAAGAGTGAAAAGAGTCCCTAAGGGACTGCGTATTGCTAGATTCCCCAATAATGCTCAACCAGGTACTGAACTATTTAAAGAGCTTACAGCCCTATTTAACAGAACGGGGCTTGAAATGCTAAATCTGATGATTAAAGACTATGAAGCGAAAGCTTCAGCACTATTAGGGGAAGTAAATGATTTGAACAACATCATTGTTAAAGATACTATGTTTAATGGCATAAAGAAGGACTATGAAAGTACATTTAAAGAGATTGATAGTCACTGTGTACGAATTGTTAACAGAAAAATAAAAAAATTAGAACGAGATTTACAGGAGTACAGTACAGGACAGGCATATAAAATGTATGGAAAAAGTAAATGGGTGCGGGACCAGAATACAAACAACAATTATGTTGAAAAAGAACAAGACAATGTTTTTTATGATGGCCTAGATGAACAGGGCCCAAGGAGGAGTGAACGGTTGGCACAGAAGTCTAACCAGCAGTTAAACCAAAACAGGATAGGGCAGCAGGATTTTCAGTTTGGACAGGGGAGGCAGAGGAACAGACAAACAAGCAACCACACCAGGAGGTGGAACCCCCCGAGGATACAATAACTGAAGAACCGCATAACATTGTCATAGATAACGACAAATTGTATAATGAATGTTGTAAGGTTGTTAAGAAAGGGAATTTTTCTATATTTAATTACACGGAGGTTGAGGTTAATGATCTGTTCTTTGAGGTTTTTACTAAAGGACTACACTTTGTCCCACAAAGTTCCATTAACATACCTAAGACAATTTTAGATTTAAAGCTTTTTACAAGGCAACTAAATATAACAGCAATGTTGAAAGAGAACTTAAGTGACAGAGACAAACTGCATAGGAGAAGTATATGGAACCCCCCATTGCATCCTGTTTTAAAAACATTTGAGGACATGGTTGAAGTGGAAATTAGAAACATATGTATTAAAGATATGTCAAAAAAAAAAATAATAATTTTTCTGAAGTATCATATAAATTGATTAAAAAATTAAACAGTGAAGGAATTAGAGTCATGAAAACAGACAAAGGGGGGGGAGTGGTCCTTATGTATCAGCATGACTACGAAGCTTCATTGCACACACATTTACATGACAATGAGCAATATAACCAGGTGTCAGTGAATGAGAGGAACATCGCATATGCTAAGATCAAGTACAAATTAGAAGACAATTTATATCAAGGAGCAATTAATGAAGAACTTTACAACTACCTCCTAGTGACCAAACCAGTCACTCCCATTGTCTTTGGTATCCCCAAAGTGCACAAAGGGCTACAACCATTGGTATTTAGACCAATTGTAGCAGGGGCTAGGGGGATTACCGAACCATTTGGGAAGTTCATAGATGCAATGTTGAAAAAATTTACAACATCTCTAAAATGTTTATGTAAAGACTCCTGGGAATTTCTAAGGAGTATTAAGAAAGAATTATATCAGGGAACTAATTATATGGTAACAGTGGATGTAGTGGAATTATTCCCAAGTATTCCACATGGAACTGGTTTAACATGGTTCAATGAAATGCTGGCAGAGCATTCAAAATTGGGAGGCAAAATGATAGCATTATTGGTTGAACTAATGGAGGTTATCTTGAAAAACAATTTTGTTTTTTTCTGTGGAGAATTATTCCGACAGAAAAAAGGTGTGGCAATGGGGACCCCCTGCGCCTCTGCATATGCTAATATAGTCCTAAGTTATTGGGAATCTAAATTTGTATTCAACACACGGTGGGCAGAACATCTTACACATTATCAACGCTACCTAGATGATATATGTATATTATGGAAGGGTAGTATTGAAAAACTTGAAGAATTTATTGAATACATTAATAATAGCACCGAATTTCTAAAATTTACGTGCAACATTAGTACTGACAGGTTGCAGTACTTGGATGTAGATTTATGCAAAAATGCAGAAAAAGGTTGCTTCACGTCACGTATACACAGAAAAAATAGTTATTCTAATATGTTTCTCCATTTTAACAGCAACCACCCCTTATTCCAAAGAAAAGGAGTTATTAAAGGACAGATCATCAGGGCGGCTAGAATGTGTAGTGAAGAGGTGTTATTTAATGAGGAGTGCCTATTTTTAAAAATGTTGTTTGAGGAGAGGGGGTATCCCACACAACTAATAGAAGAAATAATAGCAGAAGTAAAAGATCAGAGAAAGGACAAATATTTTCCTTTATTAGGGGAAGAACGTAGAGACAATAACAGCAAAGCTGGAGAGAAAGTGAAAAAACAAGGGTGTCTGTTCGTTCACACGAATTGCAATGAAAGTTGGTCAGTGGAAAGAATTATTAACAAATACTGGCCAATTGTAACTATAAATGAGGAATTCAAGAAAACACTTGGCAACAAACCCCAGTTAGTTAGAAGGAGAAACAAAAATTTAAAAGAGTTATTAGAAACAAAACATGAAATGAAAAAAGAAGGAAGAAATAACAAGAATGGTACATTTAGATGTAACACTTGTAGACAATGTCCAAATATGATTGATAAGAAAGGCTTCTACTTGAATTCAAGAAAAATTTATTTAAGATCCCCAGGGTACTTTAACTGTAAGGCTAAGGGAGTAGTCTACTTAGGGTTATGTCAACATTGCCAATGTTTCTATGTAGGAAAAACGGAGAGGACGTTAGCCAAAAGGGTGTACGAGCACCTCTATGAAATTAGTAAGGGGAAGGAGACCAATGCATTTTTCAAGCACTCACTAACATGTGAAAACATGGAATTAAGATTTATGGTGCTAGAACAAGTGCAGGTTGGCCCCAGAGGGGGAGACTGGGAAACATCCTTGGAATACAAGGAACTGCTTTGGCAAGTGAGACTAGAAGCAGCAAAATCCCCTGGGCTTAATGGGGCTATTAGTATCACCAGCTTATTAAAAATCAGAAGGGCAAAGCTATAAAGTGGGGTAAGAGAACAACCACCCTTCAGCAAACATATTAGTTGGTTAGGCACCAAGAATAGGCAACCTGGAACTAAACGATGTGGGTTGGCATTAGGATTATTGCAGGTAGCAATACAATATACAGGCTGAGAGATGTTAAAAAACTTTTCCAAAGATTTAGAAATGTGAATGATGGTTAAATGAGACCGTAAGAATAATAGTTAGAGGTCAGTCTTTTGCTGACTAAGGCTATATTAAATTACACCGCATGTTTTTAAAAAATGATATGTTATATATGTTTCAAAAGGGTATGTAACATTATAGAAGTTACTTGGTTTTTAGTAATAATTGGTTTTAGTTATAAGTGGTTTAGTAAGATTTACAAGAAGATTTTAGTCAGAATTTTAAACAGATGTCAACATTGTGAATATGTACATGTTTTCCAACAATGCTAATAAAATGGGAATAATGTTGGGTAGACAGGAGCAAAGCGAACAGAGAATTGTGCAGGTTATTATGGGAGCAAAGCTTAACCTGGTATTCACATAATGGATACAAAATGTTTTATCTCTTTAAATTACAAGTGAGATAACAATTTAATTGATTGTTAATTAAAGTATTTGGGTTGGACAAGGGCATTATAAATAGACTCACCACCCAATGTAAAAATGTCTTGAGAAAGCCTGGGAGGGCCCGGGTGAAAGCGCTTGACTGACTTTACATTTTGGAAGTGTTTGCAGACTGACTTTGCATTTTGGAAGTGTTTGCATTTTTTAAGCTGAACTGGTGAAGCTGTTACAATTAAAAAACTTTTTAATATTAGTACTGTTAACTTGAGCAGCTGACAAAATAAATGAATCTACATGCATTTCTGAAATAAAAGTAATCTATAACTCTGATTATTACAGTTATTTATTAATTGTAAACCCGCCACATTTCTTCCAAAATTGCCATTTTGCGGAGGGATTATTAGAGGGAGAGCAACATTTTGAGCCAAAATCGGGGACAGTTGAGAGGTTTAGATATGCCTAATTCTATAAAGCAATTTATTTGTATGCACCTCTCAACCTGTTAATGCAGGAAATGTGGACAAAGCCAAATATATTGGGGGAACATACAAACAATACTAAAAAGTGCTCTTGTATAAACTTAGTTGATAGAACAACAGGTCTTGCTTTAGCATGCATTTTCTGAAGGTTATGAAGTCTGAAACTCAATGTTTGTCATTATTTAGTGACTTAATTCCTAAATGATTTGGCAGAAAACTACAAATTTTATGAGGAACAAACCAAAAATAATAAGCAAAAATCTATTAATTCTGTGAAAAGCTGGACAGTTGAGAGGTATAGTTCAGCCGGGGCTGTCTTTGAGTTTGCCGCCCTTCCCCCCCTCACAAAATCATCATCGAATGGAGCCTTCCACCTGCAGCCATTCCAATGAACCATTACTTGGCTATTTCACCCCATTTACCATAAACACTAATGTGCATACTGCTTTACTTCTGCGATTATTTGGACTTCATTTGTGCATTTTACATTTTACAGCACAAACACTAAGACATCTACTAAACAAAGCAATCTAGTCTCGCAATGAAAATAGACTTAGCATTAAAACTTCTCTCCCCTTGAAACTCACATTCATTGAAATAGCATTGAAATTCACATTCAAACAAAATACATTTGGCTAGTATGAAAATTAACTTTGGGCTGTTTTCAAATGATAGGCCCCTTGCACACAAAACATATGTGTTGTGTGATACACCTTCCTGATTGTATTAAATTATATTCCTTGTATAATACAGTACAGTTATTAAAAGGTGTTTCAAATTTATTGTTTGAACATTTTTCCAGTAAACAATGAAACACAATGCATGCATCAATAATGACAAAACTGCCCAATGGAAAACATTTCCATCATAAAAGTCTACTCAAACTTCTACAATCCACTAGTATCAGTAAATATGCACAATCTCTGCAGAAGTAAAAGTCATCTAAATAATTCCACATTAAAGAGATCGGTAACTAATGAAGAGGTTGCTGCTAGCATACAACTTTATATTTCATTGTTTCATCTACAAATAAAGTGCCTGTTGCCCTTGAGGAATGAATTGCCTATGTTACATTAAAAAAAAGATAAGCTAGTAATATTGCAATAGGGAATAATAGCAAACTGATAACAGGTTCATAGTTGCTAGGTATCTTTGCCAAAGACTGGACATTTTTAGTACGGCAGCATCCACCCCCTGTGGGAGTAGAACCCACAGCCTTCTGCATCAAAAGCAAGTACACAACCTGTTGTGCTATTAACAATACAAGCAGACTCAACATAAGCAGCATTAAACTTCTCTTCCCCTGCAGCTCTCAGCTCCTTGTAAAATCTACTTGACACTCAACTCTATCTCTCAACTTTGCAGCACAAGAAATCTGGAAAAAGTCAAAATGTATTGGGGAGATAAAAGCCCAAAAAACAGGGGCACATTTTAAACATTGTTTGTATAATCTTGAAAAGTTGCTAGAATAAAATGCTTTGTTACCACCATACATTTTACTGCCAAGTCTTGAACCTCGGGACCCTGTGCAAAACAGTCAGAGTAACATACCACTATGCCAGATCAGCTGTTTTGTGAAAGAGAGGAAGACTGAAACTTAAATGGCTACCATTTATTAAATTCAGTTCTCACCATAGCTGTCAACCTCTTAGCACAAAACACCTGGACAAAGCCAGTAATGGGTGAAAACAGCCCTCAAACATATTCAGTGGCTTCAGTTCTCACTATAGCTCTCAACCTTAGCACAGAAAAACTGGACAAAGCCAGTAATGGAGGAATACAGTCCCAAAAAATAGGGACAGATTTCAAATATTCATCTTAGAACTTAGAAAAATTGCTAGAGTAAAAGGTTTTGTGTTACTATGTACTTCCTGAAGAATATGAAGTCTGAAATTCAAATGCCTGTCAATTTTACTTATTTAATATTTGTTAACCAGGAAAGTCTGACTTGGAACAAAAGCCAATTTTCAGCAGAGGCCCAAGGAGAAATGCTGCAGACACATGGGAGGACACCAGAGCAAACCCACACAAACACAAGGAGGACATGCAGATTCCACACAAAAAGCACCCTAGCCAAGTATCAAATGAGAGAACCTCTAGCCGTGAGGCAACAATGCTACCACTGCACCATCGACTATTTAAGGAATTAAAAATTCAGAAACCACAGATTTTATGAGGAACAGAACAGAACAAAATATGAGGCAAAAATCCGCAAAGGTTTCACAAATGGTAGAGGTTAGGGAATTTAGGATCTTGTTACCTGCACCCAAGGTACAGGGTTCAAGCCTGAAGTATTCTCTAGCCACCATCAGCTGGTATTCTGAGAGTTCTCTAGCCACCAGTATAAATCAACATTATACACACACACACACACACACAAACACACACACACACACACACACACACACACACACACACACACACACACACACACACACACACACACACACACAAAACATATTTTAGGTTGTTCCCAGTATTTTTCAGCCACCTTATTCCCCTCCACATGTATCATGCTTTGTATATGTATAATTTTTCTCATTATACTTTTAACAGAATATTACAGTCCCAGTCACCATTCCATAAACTCCTTTTATTATAAACTTTTGCAATGTCCAGTACTACTTTACATAAAGCTTTCAAATGTCCTTTCAAAATCTCTCCTTCTAACAGTGTTTGAAACTGTACATGAATCTTCTTTTTGTTTCTTTTTGTTTCCCTGTTAAATGGTTTATCATATAAATTTCTTTGTATACTAAATGGTTTAAAAAACATACAATTTATTAAAATAGAATGCTTTCTTCCTGCTGAAGAGACTTCATCAGAATAATCAGCAGTTAAAAAAATCTTTTAAGAATTGAATTAGTGACGCAGTTATACAATTATCTTAACCAATGGATTCTCCCAGAGAAAAGTATAAAATAAAATATTTTTTTAACTGATGGTTATTCTGAAGAAGTCTCCTCAGTGGGACAAAAGTGCTTAATTTTAATGACTCATGTTTTTTAAACCATTTTGGATCCTCGCTGACATTATTTTACTTGTTTCTTGGTTACGTTTAAAATGTAGCATCATCTATACTTGCTTGGCTTTGTTTTGGTGTGCGAGGACTATTATGGATTCACTGGATAACATTGCTTTGCCTACTTAGTTGGCTAACAATTCTGAAGTAGCCTAGCTGAAAGAAGACATTGTAACTTTGAAAGTGGACCTCACTAGGTTCATTGAAGCCCTTTCCCAACCAGAGGACCGAGGGTATAAAAATAGGGAAGGTGCTTCGACTTCCTATCCAGTTTTGGCATTAGGACATGTCCCCATTTTGTCTCCTGGTGTGATTTGTGGCTGATTCGCAGGACATTTTTTCAACATAATGTGGATTTCTATTTCAGAATAACAGTGTTTTTGTTCTAAAAGCTGTTAATTCTCAGCAAAGTTTGTGATTGATCACCAGTGGTTATAACAGTAACGGACGGGCACAGACTTTTCCCAAAATTGCAGGTACTGTTCCTCCATTACCTAGAGATATACAGCCACATTTGGTAGAGCAGTCTATTGTTTGTGCTGAATTGAATAACAATATTGCTGGTACCTCTGAAGTTACAAATGGTTCTTCCAATACTTTTGATTTTAAAAATATTATAGAAAGGACATTTTGTTTTCAAACTGATGGGGGTTCAGTTGTTAACACGAACAATGTTGGGCATAATAATTACCTTTCATTAAGGAATTTAATTTAATTATTTTAGAAAAAGTTAATGAAATTTAAAAGAGCATAAATGTTGCAATTTGAACATTGTGCCTCAGGGTTTACGTTTATATAAATTTCCATTTGATTTAAGTTATAACAATGAGATGTTGGATGATTTCATTACATTCTTTGATAAATATGGTTTTGAGCTTGTACAAAAAAATAGCTATATTTCCCTTTCCCATTACCTGTTCTACACCTGAATTGACATCAGCTTTATTAATGTGGTGCCACTTCTGTGAACAAAATCTATGGAAAATGTGGGTGATACAGACAAATGTAGTTTTTGTATACAGAACTAGAAGCATTAGCATATCTTGGTGCTGGTTGTGATAAATGTATGGCTGAGGGTCTTGTATACTGAAAGGAACAATAATATAACAAGATTCTTCTAACAGTCAAGAAGCAAGAAAAACAAATCTTGTACTTGAAGATAAAAGTACAAAGTAGCATTAAGTAATGAAACAGCTGTGCCTTGTGTCTTTGGTTTCCTTTGTACAGAAAGTTACATAGTACAGGGATATGCTTATAGAAGCTAAATCAATGTGGAAAAGACACCCATATTGTTCCAATAATAGTAGGAGCAATAGGCTAATAAAAGAAAAATTTGAATACACTTAAATATGCTTGCAATATAGGTAACTACACGTGAACTACATTACAGGTCCGAGAAGAGCACTGTTGACAAATATCGAAGATTGAAGAAATACTAAATTCATGAATTACACCCGGAGTTAAGAATTGGGTACATTCCTGTCATGCTATTAAAAACCCTAAACTTTTAGAAAAATTAAGAAACAGAAATATTCATGAACTGTATTGCGATACATCATAAGCATTTCCTAGTTTCTCTGACCAAAAGAGCTCTTCAAATATACCATCTCAATCTGTCTCTTTCATAGGCAGTGTTTATTGTTAGGCTTGAAACTAGTCAAGAATAATGTAAAAATGAAGAATATGATAGTTACCTGTTCACAGCACAGACAACATTTATCTATAGAGAAATGGGTTACCTATGTGCATGTCTAAATAACTTATATTTCTCCTTCCAGTACGTAGTTATCACAATATTCGTTTCTAGTATATGTTGCACATATAAACTTAATGGTTAACTCTTCTTGTTTTGACTGAACAAATAAAAAAAATGAAATTGTAAAAAAGGATTACTTTTTCAGAATTGCATTTTTGGAATAAAAGAGCAAATACAGTAGTCAATAGGTCACTTTACTGCCACCTCTCTGTAAAATAAATGAATAATCTAAAACTGCATATCACATAGCAAATGCAGCATATCTTCTTAGATTCATGGTTGTAAACCAAAAGAATATCTCATAATGTAGGGCACCAGACTACAATTCACCTGCTCTGTGATGCATAAGATGTAAAGGCAAACATAAACACCTACTCTGTAGAGCATAAGTTATCTATTTTATTGACAGGGCTGTAACAGGCTTGTGTCTGTCTAGATTACATAAAGGGTCAGAACAAGCTAGTCTCTAAGCTTTTTGTTAACAAAAAGTAGCATGACTTCTTAAGGTATTTTATTACTGTGCACACACACACACACACACACACACACACACACACACACACACACACACACACACACACACACACACACACACACACACACACACACACACACACACACAAAATAAGTAGACTGCACCTGCAATACGTTTGTGGAATATCCAGCTTCTGAGTAAATCCACAGCAGAGAGTATTTGCATCTGCCTGCATTCGTGCTGGAATACACTTTCGGTTTCCCGCCCCTTTCCTGTTTCTGAAAGACTGCTGACCTTGCAGTCTGATCCCCTTCCAGTCTATGCGGTTAGCACCGCATAGACTTCGGGGGCATCAGCAGTCTGCGACTTTCTTCCTGAATCCAGACTGGTAAGGCAGCAGTCCGGATTCACTTTCTATGTGCAGGACAATTTGCAGGACTGTACCACTGCAGTTCACAGCTGGGGGGGGGCTACAGTTCTGCAATCCAATATCATGAGCCGCCACTGCTAAAGATGTAGTGTTTTTTTGCACCAGTACTGTTTCCTACTAAGATAATGATGTTGTACCATGATCCTATTCCCTAGTGAGATAATGGTTTTGTACACCAGTGCTACTTTTAAACAAGGCAATGGTTTTGTACACCAGTACTGTTCCCTACTAAGATAATAGTGTTGTACCATGATACTATTCCATAATGAGGTAATGGTTTTGTACACCAGTACTGTTTCCTACTAAGATAATGGTGTTGTACCATGATACTATTCCCTAATGAGGTAATGGTTTTGTACACCAGTACTGTACCTAAATAAGATAATGGTGTTGTACCATGATACTATTCCATAATGAGGTTATGGTTTTGTACACCAGTACTGTTTCCTACTAAGATAATGGTGTTGTACCCTGATACTATTCCCTAATGAGGTAGTGGTTTTGTACACCAGTACTACTCTACACCAAGTTAATGGTTTTTCTCACCAGTACTGTTCCCTACTAAGATAATGGTGTTGTACCATGATACTATTCCCTAATGAGGTTGTGGTTTTGTACACCAGTACTACTCTCTTACAAGGTAATACTTTGGTATACCAATACTGTTCCCTACTAAGATAATGGTGTCATACCATGATACTATTCCGTAATGAGGTAGTGGTTTTGTACATCACTACTACTCTCTAACAAGGTAATGGTTTTGTCCACCAGTACTGTTCCCTAAGATAAGGGTTTTATACCATGACACTATTCCCTAATGAGGTAATGGTTTTGTAAACCAGTACTACTCTCTTACAAGGTAATGGTTTTGTACACCAGTACTGTTCCCTTCTAAGATAATGATGTTGTACAATGAAACTATTCCATAATGAGGTAATGTTTTTTCCCCAGTACTACTCTCAGACAAGGTATTGGTTTTGTACATCATTACTGTTCCCTACTTAGATATTGATGTTGTACCATGATTCTATTCCCTACTGAGGTAGTGGTTTTGTACACAAGTACTGCTCCCTAACAAGGTAATGGTTTTGTACACCAGTACTGTTCCCTATTAAGATAATGGTGTTGTACCATGATACTATTCCCCTGATAAGGTTTTGGTTGGTACAGCAGTACTACTCTCTAACAAGGTAATAGCTTTGTCCACCAGTACTGTTCCCTACAAAGATAAATGAGGTAGTGGTTTTGTACACCAGTACTACTCTCTGGTTTTGTACACCAGTACTACTCTCTAACAAGGTATGGGTTTTGTACACCAGTACTTTTCCCTACTAAGATAATGGCATTGTACCACAATACTATTCCCTAATGCGGTAATGGTTTTGTACACCAGTACTACTCTCTAACAAGGTAATGGATTTGTACACCAGTACTGTTCTCTACTAAGATAATGGTTTTGTACCATGATACTATTCCTTAATGGGGTAGTGGCTTTGTACACCAGTCCTACTCTCTAATAAGGTAATGGTTTTGAACACAAGTACTTGTTCCCTAAAATAATGGTTTTGTACCGTGATACTACTCCGTAATGAGGTAGTTGTTTTGTACACCAGTACTTTTCCCTACTAAGATAATGGCGTTGTACCACAATACTATTCCCTAATGTGGTAATGGTTTTGTACACCAGTACTGTTCTCTACTAAGATAATGGTTTTGTACCATGATACTATTCCTTAATGGGGTAGTGGCTTTGTACACCAGTCCTACTCTCTAACAAGGTAATGGTTTTGTACACCAGTACTGTTCCCTACTGAGATAATGGTGTTGTACCATGATGCTATTCCCTAATGAGGTAGTGGTTTTGTACACCAGTACTACTCTCTAATAAGGTAATGGTTTTGTATACAAGTACTGTTCCCAACTGAGATAATAGTGTTGTACTATGATACTATTCCCTCATGAGGTAAAGGTTTTGTACAGCAGTACTACTTTCTAACAAAGTACTGGTTTTGTACACCAGTACTGTTCCCTTCTAAGATAATGTTGTTGTACCATGATACTATTCCCTAATTAGGTCATAGTTTTGTACACCAGTACTGTTCCCTACTGAGATAATGGTGTTGTACCATTATACTATTCCCTAATGAGGTAGTGGTTTTGTACACCAGTACTACTCTCTAACAAGGTAATGGTTTTGCAAACCAGTAGTGTTCCCTACTAGTCTGGTGGACCCCTGCCATAAACAAGCTATACAATAGATGGAGGAAACTTGTACAGAAAAGAGTAAATTCCCAAGAAGGGAAGACATCCCTTATCAGTATCAGCAAGAAACTACCGCCCCTCATAAAATCGTCCAAGGCTAGTTTCGAAAGAAAAATTGCCATGGACTCCAAAGATAACCACAAGGCATTCTTTCTCTATGTCAAGAATCTAAGTGGCAATTCTCAGATCTGCTCGGAGTTATTGCAGAATGGCACAAAATACACTGAAATGACCAATATAGCCAACATCCTGGCAGACAGGTTCAGTGCAAAAGTCACCCCCCCTCTCACCACCAAAAGGGCCCATAACTATACCAGAAGAATGTAGTGCCCCTGAAATCACAGACACTCAGGTTAAAACAGCCCTCTCCAAAGCCAAAAACACAGCATCAATGGGGTCTGATGATGTCCCAGGCTGCATCCTACACAAGCTCAAAGATGAACTAAACCCTCACCTAAACACACTGTTTAAACTTAGCCTCTCCACAGGCTACGTGCCCACAGAGTGGTGCACAGCAATGGTTATTATGCTCCACAAAGGTGAAGCCACAACGGACCCCAAGAATTATTGCCCTATAAGCCTGACTGGCTTGGTCTGCAAAGCTATGGAGTGCATCATCATGGATCTCATTAACAGAGACATTGGAAACCTCCAAGCACTGGACCCTACCAAGTTCGGCTTTGTTAAGGGTAGATCATGCCTCCTAAACCTTTGTGGACTTCTTTGAGACAGTTACCAAGACTATAGATGAGGGAAAGGTGGCCCAGACAGCCTACCTAGACCTCGCAAAGGCCTTCGATGCCATTCCCCACTCAGGTATTATAGACAAGCTCACCAGCCTGAACATAAACCCCTACATCATGAGATGGGTTGCAAACTGGCTGACGGACAGAACCCACATGGTAAGAGTTGTAGGAGCTAGGTCTGACTCTTAACCGGTTACAAGTGGCGTTCCCCAGGGCTCGGTCCTAGGACCCCACCTGTTCAGCATATACTTCTCAGAGGTACAGGCAAGCACAGGAGGACTATGGCTGACCAGGTTTGCAGACAACTGCACACTAGGGCCTATATTTGACTCTCTTGCTGACACAGACATCCTCCAAAAGGGTCTCACTGATTCAGATACCTGGTGTCAAAACCATGGCCTCAAGCTAAATGCCAAAAAGTGCATAGTCATCCTTTGGAAAAAACAAAGTACCCAGAAACTACCACATAGGTGGTAGCCCTCTAAATATGGAAAACATAATAAGGGATCTGGGGACCCAAGTAGATAGTAACCTCTCCTTTTATAATCACATTGCCAAAGTGGTTAGAAGATCCTTCTATGTGGCCGACCTAATCAGAAAAGGGTTTGCATCTAGATCAAAAGAAGTCATTGGGCCCCTCTGCACATCACTCATCAGACCCATCATAGAGTACAATGCCCCATTTGGGATGTACCTTACAAGAACACCTGCAACAACTGGAAAGACCACAGAAGTACCTCACCAAGAGGATCACTGGCCTCAAGCAGATGCCCTATGCAGCTTGACTGAAGAAACTCCAGGTGGACTCGGTTGCATACCGCCTACTCAGAGGTGATCTCTGCCCTCTACCTGACATACAAGGCCATGTCCAACCCAGAATTGATGGGCATGCTCCACCTAAAGAAAACCATATCCCCTCGAACCACATGCTCCAGGGATCTAAACCTCACCACAACAATAAATAGGACGTGCTGGAGAGATAGATTCCTGTCCCAGAGACTTCCCATCCTCTGGAACAAGATTCCAGTCTACATTAGGCAGAGCTCCTCACCAACCCTCTTCAAGAGGAACCTTGACGAGTGGATGGGAAACAGAAAGTTTACTCCGGGGAACACTTCAATGACTCTGCTGGACAGAGGCACAGGGAAGTAATCTAAGGGGGTGGCAAAGGCCAACACATTCCAGCTAAACTTATAAATGCCTTTGGGCAGATAGCCTAGAACCTACCTATGAACCCATGAAACTAGGAACTAAGATAATGGTGTTGTACCATGATACTATTCCCTAACGAGGTAATGCTTTTATACACCAGTACTACTCTCAAACAAGGTACTGGTTTTGTACAGCAGCACTGTTCCCTACTAAGATAATGGTGTTGTACCATGATATTATTCCCGAATGAGGTAATGGTTTTGTACAACAGTACTGTTTTTAAATAAGATAATGGTGTTGTACCAAGATACAATTCCCTAATGAAATAGTGGTTTTCTACACAAGTACTACTCTCTCACAGGGTAATAGTTTTGTACACCAGTACTGTTCTCCACTAAGATAATGGTGTTGTATCATTATACTGATCCCTAGTGAGGTAACGGTTTTGTACACCAGTACTACTCTCTAACACGGTAATAGTTGTTTATACTAATAATGTTCCCTACTAAGATAATAGTGCTGTACCATGATACTATTCCCGAATGAGGTAATGGTTTTCTACACCAGTACTGTTCCCTACTAAGATAATGGTGTTGTACATTATATTATTCGTTAATGAGGTAGTAGTTACACCAGTACTGTTCACTACTAAGATATTAGTGTTGTACCAAGATACTATTCCATAATCCGGTAGTGGTTTTCTACACAAGTGCTACTCTCTCACAGGGTAATAGTTTTGTACACCAGTACTGTTCTCCACTAAAATAACGGTGTTGTATCATTATACTGTTCCCTAGTGAGGCTATGGTTTTCTACACCAGTACTACTCTCTAACATGGTAATAGTTGTTTATACTAATGATGTTCCCTACTAAGATAATGGTGTTGTACCATGATCCTATTCCCTAATGAAGTAGTGGTTTTGTACACCAGTACTACTCTCTAACTTAATGGTTTTGTACACCAGCACTGTTCCCTAGTAAGATAATGGTGTTGTACCATGATACTATTCCCTAATGAGGTAATGATTTTGTACACCAGTGCTACTCTCAAACAGGGTAATGGTTTTGTATGCCAGTACTGTTCCCTACTTTGATAATGATGTCATATCATGATACTGTTCCCTACTGAGATAATGGTACTGTACCATGATACTACTCCCTAATCAGGTAGTGGTATTGTACACCAGTAGTACTTTCTAACAATGTAATGGTTTTGTACACCAGTACTGTTCCCTACTAAGATAATGGTGTTGTACCGTGATAGTATTCCCTAATGAGGTAGTGGTTTTGTACACCAGCACTACTCTCTAACAAGGTAATGATTTTCTACACCAGTACTGTTCCAACTAAGATAATGGTGTTGTACCATGATAGTTTTCCCTAATGAGGTAATGGTTTTGTACACCAGCACTAATCTCTAACAAAGTAATGGTTTTGTATACCAGTACTGTTCCCTACTAAGATAATGGTGTTGTACCATGATAGTTTTCCCTAATGAGGTAATGGTTTTGTACACCAGCACTAATCTCTAACAAGGTAATGGTTTTGTATACCAGTACTGTTGCCTACTAATATAATGCTGTTTTACCATGATATTATTCCCTAGTATGGTAATGGTTTTATACACCAGTACTACTCTCTAACAAGGTAATGGGTTTGTACAACAGTACTGTTCCCTACTAAGATAATGCTGTTTTACCATGATATTATTCCCTAATATAGTAATGGATTTGTACACCAGTACTGTTCCCTACAAAGAGAATGATATTGTACCATGATGCTATTCCTTAATGAGGTAATGGTTTTGTGCACCAGTACTGTTCCTTACTAAAATAATGGTGTTTTACCATAATTCCATTATGTAATGAGGTTATTTTTTGTACACCTGTACTGTTCCCTACTAAGATAATGGTGTTGTACCATGATATTATTCCCTAATGAGGTAGTGGTTTTTACACCAGTACTGTTCTTTACTAAGAAAATGTTGTACCATGATACTAATCCCTAATGAGGTAATGGTTTTGTACACTAGTACTGTTCCACACTAAGATAATGGTGTTGTACCATGATACTATTCCCTAATGAGGTAATGGTTTTCACCACCGGTGCTACTCTCTAACAAGGTAATGGTTTTGTACAACAGTACAGTTCCCTACAAAGAGAATGGTATTGTACCATGATACTATTCCCAAATGAGGTAATGGTTTTCTACACCAGTACTTTTCCCTACTAAGATAATGGTGTTGTACCATTATATTATTCCATAATGAGTTAGTAGTTGTTACACCAGTACTGTTCACTACTAAGATATTAGTGTTTTACCAAGATACTATTCCGTAATGCGGTAGTGGTTTTGTACACCAGTACTACTCTGTAACAAGGTAATGGTTTTGTACACCAGTACTTTTCCCTACTAAGATAATGTTGTAACATAATACTATTTCCTAGTGAGGTAATGGTTTTTTACACCAGTACTACTATCTAACAAAGTAATGATTTTCTACAGCAGTACTGTTCCCTAATAAGATAATGGTGTTGTACCATTATACTATTCCTTACTGAGGTAATGGTTTTCCCCCACCAGTTCTATAACAAGGTAATGGTTTTGAACACCAGTACTGTTCCCTACTATGATATTGGTGTTGTACCATGATACTATTCCCTAGTGAGGTAATGGTTTTCTACCCCAGTACTACTCTCTAAAAAGGTAATGGTTTAGTCAACCAGTACTGTTCCCTACTATGATATTGGTGTTATACCATGATACTATTCCCTAGTGAGGTAATGGTTTTCTATCCCAGTACTACTCTCAAAATAAGTAATGGTTTAGTCAACCAGTACTGTTCCCTACTAAGATAATGTTGTTGTACCATGAAGCAATTCCCTAATGAGGAAATGGTTTTGTAAACCAGTACTACTC
This sequence comes from Protopterus annectens, assembly GCF_019279795.1. Lineage (NCBI taxonomy): Eukaryota > Metazoa > Chordata > Ceratodontiformes > Protopteridae > Protopterus > Protopterus annectens. The sequence continues at coordinate 42,757,064 of NC_056747.1, forward strand.
TCTGACAAGTTAATGGTTTCATACACCAGCACTGTTCCCTACTAAGATATTGATGTTGTACCATGATACTATTCCCTAATGAGGTAGTGGTTTTGTACACCAGCACTATTCTCTAACAAGGTAATGGTTTTATACACCAGTACTGTTCCCTACTAAGATAATGGTTTTGTAACATGATACAATTCCCTAATGAGCAAATGTTTTTTTCCACCAGTACTGTTCCTTACTAAGATAATGGTGTTTTACCATGATAGTATTCCCTAATATGGTAATGGATTTGTACACCAGTACTGTTCCAACTAAGATAATGGTGTTGTACCATGATAGTTTTCCCTAATGAGGTAATGGTTTTGTACACCAGCACTACTCTCTAACAAGGTAATGGTTTTGTACACCAGTACTGTTCCAACTAAGATAATGGTGTTGTACCATGATAGTTTTCCCTAATGAGGTAATGGTTTTGTACACCAGCACTACTCTCTAACAAGGTAATGGTTTTGTATACCAGTACTGTTCCCTACTAAGACAATGCTGTTTTACCATGATAGTATTCCCTAATATGGTAATGGATTTGTACACCAGTACTGCTCCAACTAAGATAATGGTGTTGTACCATGAGGTTTTGGTTTTGTACACTGGTTTTCTACATAACAAGGTAATGGTTTTGTATACCAGTACTGTTGCCTACTAATATAATGCTGTTTTACCATGATATTTTATTCATTATATTAATATAATATGGTAATGGTTTACTACACCAGTACTACTCTAAGGAGGGTATTGGTTTTGTACACCCCTACAAAGAGAAAAAGATAGTAATTATTTACCATGATACTACTTCCTTAATGAGGTTTTGGTTTTGCATACCAGTACTTCCTTACCAAAATAATGGTATTTTACCATGATACAATTATGTAATGAGGTTATTTTTTGTACATCTGTTCTGTTCCCTACTAAGATAATGGTGTTGTACCATCATACTATTCAGTACAGTTCCAACTAAGATAATGGTGTTGTACCATGATAGTTTTCCCTAATGAGGTAATGGTTTTGTACACCAGCACTACTCTCTAACAAGGTAATGGTTTTGTATACCAGTACTGTTGCCTACTAATATAATGCTGTTTTACCATGATATTATTCCCTAATATGGTAATGGTTTTATACACCAGTACTACTCTCTAACAAGGTAATGGGTTTGTACAACAGTACTGTTCCCTACAAAGAGAATGATATTGTACCATGATACTATTCCTTAATGAGGTAATGGTTTTGTGCACCAGTACTGTTCCTTACCAAAATAATGGTATTTTACCATGATACAATTATGTAATGAGGTTATTTTTTGTACATCTGTACTGTTCCCTACTAAGATAATGGTGTTGTACCATCATACTATTCCCGAATGAGGTAATGGTTTTGTACACCAGTACAGTTCCTTACTAAGATAATGGTGTTCTACCATGATACTATTCCATAATGAGGTAGTGGTTTTTACACCAGTACTACTCTCTAACAAGATAATGGTTTTGTACACCAGTACTGTTCCCTACTAAGATAATGGTTTTGTACCATGATGGCATTCCCTAATGAGGTAGTGGTTTTCTCCACCAGTACTACTCTCTAAGAAGGTAATGGATTTGTACACCAGTACTGTTCCCTACTAAGATAATGGTGTTGTACCATGATAGTATTTCCTAATGAGGTAGTGGTTTTGTACACCAGTACTATTCTCTACCAGCGTAATGGTTTTGTACACCAGTACTGTTCCCTACTAAAATAATGGTTTTGTATCATGATACTATTCCCTACTGAGGTAGTGTTTTTTTACACCAATATTACTCTCTAACAAGGTAATGGTTTTGTACACCAGTACTGTTCCCTGCTAAGATAATGGTGATGTACCATGATACAATTCCCTAATGAGATAATGTTTTTTTCAACCAGTACTGTTCCTTACTAAGATAATGTTGTTCTACTATGATACTATTCCGTAATGAGGTTATGGTTTTGTACACCAGAACTGTTCCCTACTAAGTTAATGGTGTTGTACCATGACACTATTCCCTAATGAGGTAGTGGTTTTTACACCAGTATTACTCTCTGACAAGATAATGGTTTTGTACACCAGTACTGTTGCCTACTAAGATAGGGATTTTGTACCATGATACTATTCCCTAATGAGGTAGTGGCTTTATACACCAGTACTACTCTCTAACAAGGTAATGATTTTCTACATCAGTAATGTTCCCTACTAAGATAATGGAGTTGTTTCTTGATGCTAATCCCTAATGAGGTAGTGGTTTTGTACACCAGTACTACTCTCTAATAAGGTAAAGGTTTTGTACACCAGTACTGTTCCCTACTAAGATAATGGTGTTGTACCATTATACTATTCCCTAAAGATGTAAAGGTTTTGTACCCCAGTACTACTCTCTGTCAAGGTAATGGTTTTGTACACAAGCACTGCTCCCTTCTAAGATGTTGATGTTGTACCATGATACTATTCCCTACTGAGGTAGTGTTTGTTTACACCAGTATTACTCTCTAACAAGGTAATGGTTTTGTACACCAGTACTGTTCCCTACCAAGATAATGGTATTGTACCATGATACAATTCCCTAATGAGATAATGTTTTTTTCCACCAGTACTGTTCCTTACTAAGATAATGGTGTTCTACCCTGATACTATTCTGTAATGAGGTTATGGTTTTGTACACCAGTACTTTTCCCTTTAATGGTGTTGTAGCATGACACTATTACCTAATGAGATAGTGTTTTTTACATCAGTACTGCTCTCTAACAAGATAATGGTTTTGTACACCAGTACTGTTCCCTACTAAGATAATGGTTTTGTATCATGATACTAATCCCTAATGAGGTAATGGTTTTGTACACCAGTACTACTCTCTAACACGGCAAAGATTTTGTACACCAGTACTGTTCCCTACTAAGATAATGGTGTTGTACCATGATATTATTCCCTAATGAGGTAATGGTTTTGTACACCAGTACTGTTCCCCACTAAGATAATGGAGTTGTACCATGATACAATTCCCTAATGAGCTTGTGGTTTTCTACACCAGTACTACTCTCTAACAAGGTAATAGTTTTGTACACCAGTAATGTTCTCCACTAAGGTAATGGTGTTGTACCATGATACTATTCCCTAATGATGTAGTGGTTTTGTACACCAGTACTACTCTCTAACAACGTAATGGTTTTGTATACCAGTACTGTTCCCTACTAATATATTGCTGTTGTACCATGATACTATTACCTAATGAGGTAATGTTTTTTACACCAGTACTGTTCCTTACTACTATAATGATATTGTACCATGATGCTACTCCCTAATGAGGTAGTTGTTTTGTACACCAGTACCATTCCCTACTATGATAATGGTGTTGTAACATAATACTATTCCCTAATGCAGTAATGGTTTTGTACACCAGTACTACTCTCTAATAATGTATTGGTTTTGTACACCAGTAGTGTTCCCTACAAAGAAAATGGTGTTGACCCATGATACTGTTCCCTAGTGAGGTTATGGTTTTGTACACCAGTACTACTCTCTAACACGGTAATGGTTGTTTATACCAATACTGTTCCCTACTAAGATAATGGTGTTGTACCATGATCCTATTCCTAAATGAAGTAGTGGTTTTGTACACCAGCTGACTTAATGGTTTTGTACACCAGCACTGTTCCCTACTAAGATAATGATGTTGTACCATGATACTATTCCCTAAAGAGGTAGTGGTTTTGTACACCAGTACTACTCTCTAAAGAGGTAATGGTTTTGTATACCGGTGCTGTTCCATACAAAGATAACGGTTTTGTACCATGATAGTATTCCCTACTAAAGCAGTGTTTTTTTACACCAGTACTACTCTCTAACAAGGTAATGGATTTGTACACCAGTACTGTTCCATACTAAGATAATGGTGTTGTACCATGATACAATAACCTAATGAAGTAGTGGTTTTGTACACGAGTACTACTCTCTAACAAGGTGATGGTTTTGTACACCAGTACTGTTCCATACTAAGATAATGGTATTGTATCATGATACTATTTCCTAATGAGGTAATGGTTTTGTACAACAGTACTGTTCCCTACTAAGATAATGGTGTTGTACCATGATACAATAACCTAATGAAGTAGTGGTTTTGTACACGAGTACTACTCTCTAACAAGGTGATGGTTTTGTACACCAGTACTGTTCCATACTAAGATAATGGTATTGTATCATGATACTATTCCCTAATGAGGTAATGGTTTTGTACAACAGTACTGTTCCCTACTAAGATAATGGTGTTGTACCATGATAACATTCCCTAATGAATTAATGGTTTTGTATACCAGTACTACTCTCCTACAAGGTAATCATTTTGTACACCAGTACTGTTCACTATTAACATAACGGTGTTACGCCATGATACTATTCCCTAACGAGGTAGTAGATTTGTACAACTGTACTACTCTCTAACAAAGTAATGGTTTTGTACACCAGTACTTTTCTTACTAAGATAATGGTGTTGTAACATGATACTATTCCCTAGTGAGGTAAAGGTTTTTTACACCAGTATTACTCTCTAACAAGGTAATGGTTTTGTACACCAGTACTGTTCCCTACGAAGATATTGGTGTTGTACCATGACACTATTCCCTAATGTGATAATGGTTTTGTACACCATTTCTACTCTCTAATAAGGTAATGGTTTTTACACCAGTACTGATCCCTACTAAGGTAATGGTGTTGCTCCATGATACTATTCCCTAAAGATGTAAAGGTTTGTACCCCAGTACTACTCTCTGACAAGGTAATGGTTTTGTACACCAGTACTGTTTCCTACTAAGATAATGGTGTTGTACCATGATGCAATTCCCTAATGAGGTAATGTTATTTCTACCAGTACTGTTCCTTACTAAGATAATGGTGTTCTACCATGATACTATTCCATAATGAGGTTATGGTTTTGTACACCAGTATTGTTTCCTACTAAGTTAATGGTGTTGTACCCTGATACTATTCCCTAATAAGGTAGTTGTTTTTACACCAGTACTACTCTCTAACAAGATAATGGTTTTGTACACCAGTACTGTTCCCTACTAAAATAATGGTTTTGTACCACAATACTATTACCTAATGAGGTAGTGGTTTTATACACCGGTACTACTCTCTAACAAAGTAATGGTTTTGTACACCAGTACTGTTCCCTACTAAGATAATGGTATTTTTCCATGCTACTAATCGCTAATGAGGTAGTGATTTTGTACACCAGTACTACTCTCTAACAAGGTAATGGTTTTGTACACCAGTATTGTTCCCTACTAAGATAATGGTGTTGTACCATGATATTTCTCCCTAATGAGGTAATGGTTTTGTACACTAGTACTGTTCCTAAATAAGATAATGGTGTTGTACCATGATACTATTCCCTAATGAGGTTATGGTTTTATACACCAGTACTACTCTCTAATAAGGTAATAGTTTTGTACACCAGTACTGTTCTGCACTAAGATAATGGTGTTGTACTGTGACACTATTCCCTAATGAGGTAATATTTTTTACGCAAGTACTGCTCCCTACTAAGATAATGATGTTGTACCATGATGCTATTCCATAATGAGGTAGTTGTTTTGTACACCAGTACCATTCCTTTCTATGATAATGGTGTTGTACCATGATATTTCTCCCTAATGAGGTAATGGTTTTGTACACCAGTACTGTTCATAAATAAGATTATGGTGTTGTACCATGATACTATTCCCCACTGAGGTTAGGGTTTTATAAACCAGTACTGTTCCCTACTATGATAATGGTGTTGTACCGTGATACTATTCCCTAATGAAATAGTGGTTTTCTACACCAGTACTACTCTCTAACAAGGTAATGTGTTGTATCATGATACTATTCCCAAATGAGGTAATGGTTTTGTACACCAGTGCTACTCTCAAACAAGGAAATGGTTTTGTACGCCAGTACTGTTCCCAACTAAGATAATGATGTCATATCATGTTACTATTCCCTAATGAGGTAATGGTTTTGTACACCAGTAATGGTGTTGTGCCATGATACTATTCCCTAATGAGGTAATGGTTTTATACACACAGTACTACTCTCTAATAAGGTAATGATTTTGTACACCAGTACTGTTACCTACTGAGATAATGGTGTTGTACTATTATACTATTCCCTAATGAGGTAATGGTTTTGTACACCAGTACTACTCTCTGACTTAATGGTTTTGTACACCAGCACTGTTCCCTACTGCGATAATGGTGTTGTACTATTATACTATTCCCTAATGAGGTAATGGTTTTGTACACCCCTACTACTTTCTAACAAGGTAACGGTTTTGTACACCAGTCATTTTCCCATCTAAGATATTGGTGATGTAAAATGATACTATTCCCTAGTCAGGTAATGGTTTTGTACACCACTTCTACTCTCTAACAAGGTAATGGTATTGTACACCAGTACTGTTCCCTACTAAGATAATGGTGGTTTATCATGATACTATTCCCTAATGAGCTAATGGTTTTGAAACTCAGTACTACTCTCTAACAAGGTAATGGTATTGTACACCAGTACTGTTCCCTACTAAGATAATGGTGTTGTACCATCATACTATTCCCAAGTGAGATAATGATTTTGTACACCAGAACTACTCTCTAACAAGGAAATTATTTTGTAATACCAATATTGTTCCCTAAGATAATGGGGTTGTACCATGATGCTATTCCATAATGAGGTAGTGGTTTTGTACACCAGTACTACTCTCGAAAGAGGTAATGGTTTTGTATACCAGTACTGTTACCTATTGAGATAATGGTGTTGTACCATGATACTAGTCCTTAATGAGGTAATAGTTTTATACCCCAGTACTACTCTCTTACAAGGTAATGTTTTTGTACACCAGTACTGTTCCCTACTAAGATAATGGTGTTGTACCATGATACTATTCCCTAATGAGGTAATGGTTTTATACACACAGTACTACTGTCTAATAAGGTAATGATTTTGTACACTAGTGCAGTTCCCTACTAACATAATGGTGTTGTACCATGATACTATTCCCTAATGAGGTTATGGTTTTGTACACCAGTACTACTCTCTAACAAGGTAATGGTGTTGTACCATGATATTATTCCCTAATGAGGTAAATGTTTTGTACACCAGTACTGTTCCTAAATAAGATAATGGTGTTGTACCATGATACTATTCCCTAATGAAATAGTGGTTTTCTACACCAGTACTACTCTCTAACAACTAATGGTTTTCTACACCAGTAGTGTTCTCCACTAAGATAATAGTGTTGTACCATGATACTATTCCCTAATGAGGTCGTGGTTTTGTACAACAGTACTACTCTCTAACAAGGTAATGGTTTTGTATACCAGTATTGTTCCCTACTAAGATAATGGTGTTGTACCGTGATACTATTCCCTAATGAGGTAATGTTTTTTTACACCAGTACTGTTCCCTACTAAGATAATGGTGTTGTACCATGATGCTATTCCCTAATAAAGTAGTTGTTTTGTACACCAGTAAGGTTCCCTGCTATGATAATGGTGTTGTATCATGATACTATTCCCTAATGCAGTAATGGTTTTGTACACAGTGTTACACTCTAATAATGTAATGCTTTTGTACACCAGTACTGTTCCCTACCAAGATAATGGTGTTGCACCATGATACTACTCCCTAATGAGATATTGGTTTCATACACCAGTGCAACTCTCAAACAAGGTAATGATTTTCTACACCAGTACTGTTCCAACTAAGATAATGGTGTTGTACCATGATAGTATTCCCTAATGATGTAATGGTTTTGTACACCAGCACTACTCTCTAACAATGTAATGGTTTTGTATACCAGTACTGTTGCCTACTAATATAATGCTGTTGTACCGTGATATTATTCCCTAATAAGGTAATGGTTTTATACACCAGTACTACTCTCTAAGAAGGTAATGGTTTTGTACAACAGTACTGTTCCCTACAAAGAGAATGATATCGTACCTTGATACTATTCCTTAATGAGGTAATCATTTTGTATACCAGTACTGTTCCCTACTGAGATAATGGTGTTGTACCATGATAGTAGTTCCTAATGAGATAATAGTTTTATACCCCAGTACTACCCTCTTACAAGGTAATGGTTTTATCCACCAGTACTGTTCCCTACTAAGATAATGGTGTTGTACCATGATACTATTCCCTAATGAGGTAATGTATTTTTACACCAGTACTACTCTCTAACAAGGTAATGATTTAGTATACCAGTACTGTTCACTACTGAGATAATGGTGTTGTAACATGATACTATACCCTAGTGAGGTTATGGTTTTGTACACCAGTACTACTCTCTAACACGGTAATGGTTGTTTATACTAATACTGTTCCCTACTAAGATAATGGTGTTATACTATGATCATATTCCCTAATGAAGTAGTGGTTTTGTACACCAGTACTACTCTCTGACTTAATGGTTTTGTACACCAGCACTGTTCCCTACTAAGACAATGGTGTTGTACCATGATAGTATTCCCTAATGAGGTAATCGTTTTGTACACCAGTCCTACTCTCAAACAAGGTAATGGTTTTGTACACCAGTACTGTTCCCTACCTAGATAATGGTGTTGTACTATGATACTCTTCCCTAATGAGGTAATGGTTTTGTACACCAGTACTTTTCCCTACTAAGTTAATGGTGTTGTACCATGATACTATTCTTTACTGGGGTAATGTTTTTTCCCATCAGTACTACTCTCTAACAAGGTAATGGTTTTGTACACCAGTACTGTTCCCTTCTAAGATAATAGTGCTGTACCATGATACTATTCCCTAGTGAGGTAATGGTTTTCTACCCCAGTAGGAATCTCTAAAATGGTAATGGTTACTCAACAAGTACTGTCCCTACTAAGATAAGGGTGTTGTACCATGATACTATTCCCAAGTGAGGTAATGGTTTTCTACCCCAGTACTACTCTTTAAAAAGGTAATGGTTTAGTCAACCAGTACTGTTCTCTACTAAGATAATGATGTTGCACCATGAAACAATTCCCTAATGAGGTAATGGTTTTGTACACCAGTGCTACTCTCAAACAAGGAAATGGTTTTGTACGCCAGTACTGTTCCCAACTAAGATAATGATGTCATATCATGTTACTATTCCCTAATGAGGTAATGGTTTTGTACACCAGTAATGGTGTTGTGCCATGATACTATTCCCTAATGAGGTAATGGTTTTATACACACAGTACTACTCTCTAATAAGGTAATGATTTTGTACACCAGTACTGTTACCTACTGAGATAATGGTGTTGTACTATTATACTATTCCCTAATGAGGTAATGGTTTTGTACACCAGTACTACTCTTTGATTTAATGGTTTTGTACACCAGCACTGTTCCCTACTGAGATAATGGTGTTGTACTATTATACTATTCCCTAATGAGGTAATGGTTTTGTACACCCCTACTACTTTCTAACAAGGTAACGGTTTTGTACACCAGTCATTTTCCCATCTAAGATATTGGTGATGTAAAATGATACTATTCCCTAGTCAGGTAATGGTTTTGTACACCACTTCTACTCTCTAACAAGGTAATGGTATTGTACACCAGTACTGTTCCCTACTAAGATAATGGTGGTTTATCATGATACTATTCCCTAATGAGCTAATGGTTTTGAAACTCAGTACTACTCTCTAACAAGGTAATGGTATTGTACACCAGTACTGTTCCCTACTAAGATAATGGTGTTGTACCATCATACTATTCCCAAGTGAGATAATGATTTTGTACACCAGAACTACTCTCTAACAAGGAAATTATTTTGCATACCAATATTGTTCCCTAAGATAATGGGGTTGTACCATGATGCTATTCCATAATGAGGTAGTGGTTTTGTACACCAGTACTACTCTCGAAAGAGGTAATGGTTTTGTATACCAGTACTGTTACCTATTGAGATAATGGTGTTGTACCATGATACTAGTCCTTAATGAGGTAATAGTTTTATACCCCAGTACTACTCTCTTACAAGGTAATGTTTTTGTACACCAGTACTGTTCCCTACTAAGATAATGGTGTTGTACCATGATACTATTCCCTAATGAGGTAATGGTTTTATACACACAGTACTACTTTCTAATACGGTAATGATTTTGTACACTAGTGCAGTTCCCTACTAACATAATGGTGTTGTACCATGATACTATTCCCTAATGAGGTTATGGTTTTGTACACCAGTACTACTCTCTAACAAGGTAATGGTGTTGTACCATGATATTATTCCCTAATGAGGTAAATGTTTTGTACACCAGTACTGTTCCTAAATAAGATAATGGTGTTGTACCATGATACTATTCCCTAATGAAATAGTGGTTTTCTACACCAGTACTACTCTCTAACAAGGTAATGGTTTTCTACACCAGTACTGTTCTCCACTAAGATAATAGTGTTGTACCATGATACTATTCCCTAATGAGGTCGTGGTTTTGTACAACAGTACTACTCTCTAACAAGGTAATGGTTTTGTATACCAGTACTGTTCCCTACTAAGATAATGGTGTTGTACCGTGATACTATTCCCTAATGAGGTAATGTTTTTTTACACCAGTACTGTTCCCTACTAAGATAATGGTGTTGTACCATGATGCTATTCCCTAATAAAGTAGTTGTTTTGTACACCAGTAAGGTTCCCTGCTATGATAATGGTGTTGTACCATGATACTATTCCCTAATGCAGTAATGGTTTTGTACACAGTGTTACACTCTAATAATGTAATGCTTTTGTACACCAGTACTGTTCCCTACAAAGATAATGGTGTTGTACCATGATACTACTCCCTAATCAGGTAATGGTATTGTACACCAGTACTACTTTCTAACAAGGTAATGGTTTTGTACACTAGTACTGTTCCCTACTAAGATAATTATGTTGTACCATGATAGTATTCCCTAATGAGATAGTGGTTTCATACACCAGTGCAACTCTCAAACAAGGTAATGATTTTCTACACCAGTACTGTTCCAACCAAGATAATGGTGTTGTACCATGATAGTATTCCCTAATGATGTAATGGTTTTGTACACCAGCACTACACTCTAACAATGTAATGGTTTTGTATACCAGTACTGTTGCCTACTAATATAATGCTGTTGTACTGTGATATTATTCCCTAATAAGGTAATGGTTTTATACACCAGTACTACTCTCTAACAAGGTAATGGTTTTGTACAACAGTACTGTTCCCTACAAAGAGAATGATATCGTACCTTGATACTATTCCTTAATGAGGTAATCATTTTGTATACCAGTACTGTTCCCTACTGAGATAATGGTGTTGTACCATGATAGTAGTTCCTAATGAGGTAATAGTTTTATACCCCAGTACTACCCTCTTACAAGGTAATGGTTTTATCCACCAGTACTGTTCCCTACTAAGATAATGGTGTTGTACCATGATACTATTCCCTAATGAGGTAATGTATTTTTACACCAGTACTACTCTCTAACAAGGTAATGATTTAGTATACCAGTACTGTTCCCTACTGAGATAATGGTGTTGTGCCATGATACTATTCCCTAATGAGGTAATATTTCTGTACCTCAGTACTGTTTGTTAATGAGGTAATGATTTTGTATCCCAAGCTTTACCTTGTGAAGTAATGGTTTTCTACCCCAGTACTACTCTCCAAGAAGGTAATGGTTTTGTACACCAGTACTTTTCCCTACTAAGACAATGGTGTTGTAACATGATACTATACCCTAGTGAGGTTATGGTTTTGTACACCAGTACTACTCTCTAACACGGTAATGGTTGTTTATACTAATACTGTTCCCTACTAAGATAATGGTGTTATACTATGATCATATTCCCTAATGAAGTAGTGGTTTTGTACACCAGTACTACTCTCTGACTTAATGGTTTTGTAAACCAGCACTGTTCCCTACTAAGACAATGGTGTTGTACCATGATAGTATTCCCTAATGAGGTAATTGTTTTGTACACCAGTCCTACTCTCAAACAAGGTAATGGTTTTGTACACCAGTACTGTTCCCTACCTAGATAATGGTGTTGTACTATGATACTCTTCCCTAATGAGGTAATGGTTTTGTACACCAGTACTTTTCCCTACTAAGTTAATGGTGTTGTACCATGATACTATTCTTTACTGGGGTAATGTTTTTTCCCATCAGTACTACTCTCTAACAAGGTAATGGTTTTGTACACCAGTACTGTTCCCTTCTAAGATAATAGTGCTGTACCATGATACTATTCCCTAGTGAGGTAATGGTTTTCTACCCCAGTAGGAATCTCTAAAAAGGTAATGGTTACTCAACAAGTACTGTCCCCTACTAAGATAAGGGTGTTGTACCATGATACTATTCCCAAGTGAGGTAATGGTTTTCTACCCCAGTACTACTCTTTAAAAAGGTAATGGTTTAGTCAACCAGTACTGTTCTCTACTAAGATAATGATGTTGCACCATGAAACAATTCCCTAATGAGGTAATGGTTTTGTAAACCAGTACTGCTCTCTTACAAGGTAATGGTTTTATACACACGTACTGTTCCCTACTAAGATAATGGTGCTCTACCATGATACTATTCGATAATGAGATTATGGATTTGTACACCAGTACTGTTCCCTACTAAGATAATGGTGAGATACTATGATACAATTCCCTAATGAGGTAATGGTTTTGTACACCAGTACTAATCTCTAACAAGGTAATGGTTTTGTACACCAGTACTGTTCCCCACTAAGATAATGGTGAGATACCATGATACAATTCCCTAATGAGGTAATGGTTTTGTACACCAGTACTACTCTCTAGTAAGGTAATGGTTTTTATAACAGTACTGTTCCCTACTAAGATAATGGTGTTGTTCTGTGATACTATTCCATAATGAGGTAATGGTTTTGTACACCAGTACAACTCTCTAACAAGTTATTTTTTTTATACCAGTACTGTTACCTACCGAAATAATGGTGTTATACCATGATACTATTCCCTAATGAGGTAATGATTTTGTACACTAGTACTTCTCTCTAACAAGGTAATGGTTTTGTATATCAATACTGTTCCCTACTAAGATAATCGTGTTGTACCATGATACTATTCCCTAATGAGGTAATGGTTTTGTACACTAGTACTACTCTCTAACAAGGTAATGGTTTTTCCCACCAGTACTACTCTCTAACAAGGTAATGGTTTTGTGCACCACTACTATTCCCTACCAAGATAATGGTGTTGTACCATGATACTACTCTCTAACAAGGTAATGGTTTTGTACACCAGTACTACTCTCTAACAAGGTAATGGTTTTGTGCACCACTACTGTTCCCTACCAAGATAATGGTGTTGTACCATGATACTACTCTCTAACAAGGTAATGGTTTTCCCCACCAGTACTACTCTCTAACAAGGTAATGGTTTTGTGCACCACTACTGTTCCCTACCAAGATAATGGTGTTGTACCATGATACTACTCTCTAACAAGGTAATGGTTTTCCCCACCAGTACTACTCTCTAACAAAGTAATGGTTGTGTACACTAGTACTGTTCCCTACTAAGATAATGGTGTTGTACCATGATACTATTCCCTAGTGAGGTAATGGTTTTCTACCCCAGTACTACTCTTTAAAAAGGTAATGGTTTAGTCAACTGGTACTGTTCCCTACTAAGACAATGGTATTGTACTATGAAACAATTCCTTAATGAGGTAATGGTTTTGTAAATCAGTACTACTCTCTTACAAGGTAATGGATTTATACACACGTACTGTTCTCTACTAAGATAATGGTGTTGTACCATGATACTATTCCCGAGGGAAGTAATGGTTTTGTACACCAGTACTGTTCCCTACTAAGATAATGGTGTTGTACCATGATATTATTCCTTAATGATGTAGTGTTTTTTACACCAGTACTGTTCCCTGCTAAGATAATGTTGTTGTACCAAGATACTATTCTGTAATGCGGTAGTGGTTTTGCACACCAGTACTACTCTATAACAAGGTAATGGTTTTGTACACCAGTACTTTTCCCTACTAAGATAATGGTGTTGTGACATGATACTATTCCCTAGTGAGGTAATGGTTTTGTACACCAGTACTACTCTCTAATAAGGTAATGTTTTTTTATACCAATACTTTCCCCTACTAAGATAATGGTGTTGTACCATGATACTATTCCATAATGAGGTAGTATTTTTTTACACCAGTACTACTCTCTAACAAGGTAATGGTTTTGTACACCAGTAGTGTTACCTACTAAGATAATGGTGTTGTACTATGATGCTATTTCCTAATGAGGCAATATTTTTTTTTATCTCAGTACTGTTTCTTAATGAGGTTATGATTTTGTGTCCCATGCTTTACCTAGTGAAGCAATTGTATTCTATCCCAGTACTGCTCTCCAACAAGGTAATGGCTTTGTACACCAGTACTGTTCCCTTCTAAGATAATGGTGTTGTACCATGATACTATTACCTAATGAGGTAGTGATTTGGTACACCAGTACTACTCTCTAACAAGTTAATGGTGTTGTACAACAGTACTATTCCCTACAAAGATACTGGTGTTGTACCATGATACTATTCCCTAATGAGGTAGTGGTTTTGTACACCAATAGTGCTCTCTGAAGAGGTAATGGTTTTGTATACCAGTACTGTTCCTTACTGAGATAATGGTGTTGTACAGTACTATTCCCTAGTGAGGTAATGGTTTTGTACACCAGTACTACTCTATAACAAGGTAATGGTTTTGTATACCAGTACTGTTCCCTACTAAGATAATGGTGCTGTACCATGATACTATTCCCTAACAAGGTATTTGTTTTGTACACCAGTACTACTCTATAACAAGGTAATGGTTTTGTATATCAATACTGTTCCCTACTAAGATAATCGTGTTGTACCATGATACTATTCCCTAATGATGTACTGGTTTTGTACACCAGTACTACTCTCTGAGAAGGTAATCATTTTGTACACTAGTACTGTTCCCTACTAAGATAATGGTGTTGTACCATGATACTATTCCCTAATGAGGTTGTGGTTTTCTACAACAATACTACTCTCTAACAAGGTAATGGTTTTGCACACAGTACTATTCCCTGCTAAGATAATGGTGTTGCACCATGATACTATTCCCTAATGAGGTAATGGATTTGTGCACCAGTACTGTTCCTTACTAAGATAATGGTGTTGTACCATTATACTATTCCATAATGAGATTATGGTTTTCTACACCAGTACTGTTTCTTCTAAGATAAGAGGGTTGTAAGCTGATAGTATTCCTTAATGAGGTATTGGTTTTGTACACCAGTACTACTCTCGAACAAGGTAATGGTTTTGTACACCAGTACTGTTCCCTACTAAGATAATGGTGTTGTACCATGATATTATTCCCTAATGATGAAATGCTATTTCAACCAGTACTGTTCCTTACTAAGATAATGTTTTTCTACCATGATACTATTCCATAATGAGGTTATGGTTTTGCGCACCAGTACTACTCTCTAACAAGGTAATCATTGTGTACACCAGTACTGTTCCCTACTAAGATACTGGAGTTGTACCATGATATTATTCCCTAATGAGGTAATGGTTTTGTACACAAGTACTACTCTCTAACAAGGTAATGGTGTTGTACAACAGTACTATTCCCTACAAAGATATTGGTGTTGTATCATGATACTATTCCCTACTGAGGTAGTGGTTTTGTACACCAATATTGCTCCCTACTAAGATAATGTGCTGTACCATGATACTATTCCCTAATGTTGTAGTGGTTTTGTACACCAGTACTACTCTCTGAAGAGGTAATGGTTTTGTATACCAGTACTGTTCTTTACTGAGATAATGGTGTTGTATGGTACTATTCCCTAGTGAGGTAATGGTTTTGTACACCAGTACTACTGTATAACAAGGTAATGGTTTTGTATACCAATACTGTTCCCTACTAAGATAATGGTGCTGTACCATGATACTATTCCCTAATGAGGTAGTTGTTTTGTACATCAGTACTGTTCCCTACAAAGATAATGGTGTTGTACCATGATACTATTCCCTAATGAGGTAATGGTTTTGTACACAAGTACTACTCTCTAACGAGGTAATCATTGTGTACACCAGTACTGTTCCCTACTAAGATACTGGAGTTGTACCATGATACTATTCCCTAATGAGGTAATGGTTTTGTACACAAGTACTACTCTCTAACAAGGTAATGGTTTTGTATATCAATACTGTTCCCTACTAAGATAATCGTGTTGTACCATGATACTATTCCCTAATGATGTACTGGTTTTGTACACCAGTACTACTCTTTGAGAAGGTAATCATTTTGTACACTAGTACTGTTCCCTACTAAGATATTGGTGTTGTACAATTATACTATTCCCTAATGAGGTAATGGTTTTGAACACCAGTACAACTCTCTAACAAGGTAATGGTTTTGTCCACCAGTAGTGTTCCCTACTAAGATACTGGTGCTGTACCATGATACTATTCCCTAATGAGGTTGTGGTTTTGTACACCAGTACTACTCTCTAACAAGGTAATGGTTTTGCACACAGTACTATTCCCTGCTAAGATAATGGTGTTGCACCATGATATTATTCCCTAATGAGGTAATGGATTTGTGCACCAGTACTGTTCCTTACTAAGATAATGGTGTTGTACCATGATACTATTCCATAATGAGATTATGGTTTTCTACACCAGTACTGTTTCTACTAAGATAAAAGTGTTGTAAACTGATAGTATTCCTTAATGAGGTATCGGTTATGTACACCAGTACTACTCTCGAACAAGGTAATGGTTTTTAAGACTAGTACTGTTCCCTACTAAGATAATGGTGTTTTACCAGGATACTATTCCCTAATGAAGTAATGGTTTTGTACACCAGTACTACTCTCTAACAAGGTAATCATTTTGTACACCAGTACTGTTCCCTACTAAGATACTGGTGTTGCACCATGATACTATTCCCTAATGAGATAATGGTTTTACACTTTTGCTACTCTCTAACAAGGTAATGGTTTTGTACACCAGAACTGTTCCCTACTAAGATAACTGTGTTATACCATGATATTATTCCCTAATGTGGTAATGGTTTTGTACCCTAGTGCTACTCTTTGACAAGATAATGGTTTTGTACACCAGTACTGTTCCTTACTAAGATAATGGTGTTGTACCATGATACTATTCCGTAATGAGGTAATGGTTTTGTACACCAGTACAACTCTCTAACAAGATATTTTTTTATACCAGTACTGTTACCTACTGAAATAATGGTGTTATACCATGATACTATTCCCTAATGAGGTAGTGATTTTGTACACTAGTACTACTCTTTAACAAGGTAATGGTTTTGTGCACCACTACTGTTCCCTACCAAGATAATGGTGTTGTACCAGGATACTATATCCTAATGAGGTAATTTTTTTTACACCAGTACTACTCTCTAATAAGGTAATGGTTTTGTACACCAGTACTGTTCCCTACTCAGATAATGGTGTTGTACCATGATACTATTCCCTAGTGAGGTAATGGTTTTGTACACCAGTTCTACTCTCTAACAAGGTAATGGTTTTGTACACCAGTACTGTTCCCTATTATGATAATGGTGGTTTATCATGATTACTATTCCCTAATGAGGTAATGGTTTTGAATCTCAGTACTACTCTCTAACAAGGTAATAGTTTTGTATACCAATACTATTCCCTACTAAGATAATGGTGGTTTACCATGATAGTATTCCCTAATGAGGTAGTCGTTTTGTACACCAGTACTACTCTCTAACAAGGTAATGGTTTTCTACACCAGTAATGTTCTCTACTAAGATAATGGTTTTGTACAATGATACCATTCCCAAATGAGGTAATGGTTTTGTACACCAGTACGACTATCTAACATGGTAATGGTTTTCTACACCGGTACTGCTCCCTACTAAGATGATGGTGTTGTACAATGATACTATTCCCTAATGAGGTAATGGTTCTATACACGAGTACTACTCTCTAACAAGGTAATGGGTTTGTACAACAGTACTGTTCCCTACAAAGAGAATGATATTGTACCATGATACTATTCCTTAATGAGGTAATGGTTTTGTGCACCAGTACTGTTCTCTACTAAGATAATGGTGTTGTACCATGATACTATTCCTTAATGAGGTAATGGTTTTGTGCACCAGTACTGTTCCTTATTAAAATAATGGTGTTTTACCATAATAGTATTACGTAGCGAGGTTATTTTTTGTCCACCAGTACTGTTCGCTATTAAGATAATGGTGTTGTACTATACTATTCCCTAATGAGGTAGTGATTTTGTATACCAGTATTACTCTCAAACAAGGTAATGGTTTTGTACAGCAGTACTGTTCCCTACTAAGATAATGGTATTGTACCATGATAATATTCCCGAATGAGGTAATGGTTTTGTACACCAGTACTGTTCCCTACTAAGATAATGATGTTGTATCATGATATTATTCCCTAATGAGGTAGTGGTTTTTACACCACTACTGTGCCCTACTAAGATAATGGTGTTGTATGAAGACACTATTCCATAATGCAGTAGTAGTTTTGTACACCAGTACTACTCTATAACAAGGTAATGGTTTTGTACACCAGTACTTTTCCCTACTAAGATAATGGTGTTGTAGCATGATACTATTCCCTAATGAGGTAGTGGTTTTGTACACCAGTACTGTTTTTTACTAAGAAAATGGTGTTGTACCATGATACTAATCCTTAATAAGGTAATATTTTTGTACACCAGTACTACTCTCTAACAAGGTAATGGTTTTGACCACCAGTACTGTTCCTGACTAAGATAATGGTGTTGTATCATGATACTATTCCTTACTGAGGTAATTGTTTTCCCCACCAGTACTACTCTCTAACAAAGTAATGGTTGTGTACACTAGTACTGTTCCCTACTAAGATAATGATGTTGTACCATGATACTATTCCCTAGTGAGGTAATGGTTTTCTACCCCAGTACTACTCTCTAAAAAGGTAATGGTTTAGTCTACCGGTACTGTTCCCTACTAAGACAATGGTATTGTACCATGAAGCAATTCCCTAATGAGGTAATGGTTTTGTAAATCAGTACTACTCTCTTACATGGTAATGGATTTATACACACGTACTGTTCCCTACTAACATAATGGTGTTGTACCATGATACTATTCCCTAAAGATATAAAGGTTTTGTACCCCAGTACTACTCTCTGACAAAGTAATGGTTTCGTACACCAGCACTGTTCCCTACTAAGATATTGATGGTGTACCATGATACTATTCCCTATTGAGGTAGTATTTTCTTACACCAGTACTACTCTCTAAAACAGTAAATGTTTTGTACAACAGTACTGTTCCCTACTAGGATAATGGTGTTGTACCATGATACTATTCCCTAAAGATATAAAAGTTTTGTACCCCAGTACTACTCTCTGACATAGTAATGGTTTCGTACACCAGCACTGTTCCCTACTAAGATATTGATGGTGTACCATGATACTATTCCCTATTGAGGTAGTATTTTCTTACACCAGTACTACTCTCTAAAAAAGTAAATGTTTTGTACAACAGTACTGTTCCCTACTAGGATAATGGTGTTGTATCATGATACTATTCCTTAATGAGGTAATGGTTTTGTACTCCAGTACTAATCTCTAACAAGGTAATAGTATTGTCCGCTAGTACTGTTCTCTACTAAGATAATGGTGTTGTACCATGATACTGTTCCCTACTGAGGTAATGGTTTCCCCACCAGTACTACTCTTGAACAATGTAATGGTTTTGTACACCAGTACTGTTCCATACTAAGATAATGGTGTTGTACCATGATACAATTAACTAATGAGGTAGTGGTGTTCTACATGAGTACTACTCTCAAACAAGATAATGGTTTAGTACAGCAGTACTGTTCCCTACTAAGATAATGGTGTTGTATTGTGATACTATTCCCGAGTGAAGTAATGGTTTTGTACACCAGTACTGTTCCCTTCTAAGATAATGGTGTTGTACCATGATATTATTCCTTAATGATGTAGTGGTTTTTACACCAGTACTGTTCTCTACTAAAATAATGTTGTTGCACCAAGATACTATTCTGTAATGTGGTAGTGGTTTTGCACACCAGTACTACTCTATAACAAGTCAATGGTTTTGTACACCAGTAATTTTCCCTACTAAGATAATGGTGTTGTAACATGATACTATTCCCTAGTGAGGTAATGGTTTTGTACACCAGTACTACTCTCTAATAAGGTAATGGTTTTGTATACCAATACATTTCCCTACTAAGATAATGGTGTTGTATCATGATACTATTCCATAATGAGGTAGTGTTTTTTTACACCAGTACTACTCTCTAACAAGGTAATGGTTTTGTACACCCGTAGTGTTACCTACTAAGATAATGGTGTTGTACTATGATACTATTCCCTAATGAGGCAATATTTTTGCATCTCAGTACTGATTCTTAATGAGGTTATGATTTTGTGTCCCATGGTTTACCTAGTGAAGTAATTGTTTTCTATCCCAGTACTACTCTCCAACAAGGTAATGGCTTTGTACACCAGTACTGTTCCCTTCTAAGATAATGGTGTTGTACCATGATACTATTACCTAATGAGGTAGTGATTTGGTACACCAGTACTACTTTCTAACAAATTAATGGTGTTGTACAACAGTACTATTCCCTACAAAGATATTGGTGTCTTACCATGATACTATTCCCTAATGAGGTAGTGGTTTTGTACACCAGTACTACTCTCTGAAGAGGTAATGGTTTTGTATACCAGTACTGCTCCTTACTGAGATAATGGTGTTGTACAATACCATTCCCTAGTGAGGTAATGGTTTTATTTTATTTATTTTATTTTATTTTACATTTGTTAACTGGGCTAGTCTGGCTGGATACATGTCCATTTTCAGCAGAGGCCCGAGGAGAAAAGCTCCACTATCAGAAACTAAAATACACTACAGTTTATAAAGTCACTAGTAATACTAACTATACAAATAAAACTAAACTAATATAGTATAATACGGCTACATACAAGTACAAATACGTTTTTGATGTAAAAACCTGAGTAGATGACAATTAAAATTCAGTCGGAGACTGAGGAGAAAAGTTTCAGTGTCAACAAAGCAATTTAAAGTAGAAAAATATCCATAGTAGTTAGTCATGAACAACAAGTAGGTATTAGTTGTAAGTATAAAAGTGGTTAAATATATAGTGTTAAACATGCAGGTTAGTAGTGTAAAAGATTTTAAGAGGCTAAAGAAAGTATAAAGGCAAGAATGACGTAAAGAGAAAGGAATAATAAAGTACGGCTACTGTTAGGTACAGGAATTCTGGACTTAGTGAGGTTAGGAACAAGCAGTAGGAAAAGGAGAGGGGGAAATAAAAGTTAGAGAGGAAATGTAAGAGGTAAGACAGGATTATAGGAGGTCAGCTAAAAGAAGCAGGAGACAGACAATCAAAGAGGTCAGAGTTTTGTACACCAGTACTACTCTATTACAAGGTAATGGTTTTGTATACCAGTACTGTTCCCTACTAAGATAATGGTGCTGTACCATGATACTATTCCCTAATGAGGTAGTTGTTTTGTCCACCAGTACTGTTCCCTACAAAGATAATGGTGTTGTACCATGATACTATTCCCTAATGAGGTAATGGTTTTGTACACAAGTACTACTCTCTAACAAGGTAATGGTTTTGTATATCAATACTGTTCCCTACTAAGATAATCGTGTTGTACCATGATACTATTCCCTAATGATGTATTGGTTTTGTACACCAGTACTACTCTCTGAGAAGGTAATCATTTTGTACACTAGTACTGTTCCCTACTAAGATATTGGTGTTGTACAATGATACTATTCCCTAGTGAGGTAATGGTTTTGGACACCAGTGGTACTCTCTAACAAGGTAATGGTTTTCGTATACCAGTACTGTTCCCTACTAAGATAATGGTGTTGTACCATGATACAATTCCCTAATGAGGTAATGGTTTTGTACCCCAGTACAACTCTCTAACAAGGTAATGGTTTTGTCCACCAGTAGTGTTCCCTACTAAGATAATGGTGTTGTACCATGATACTATTCCCTAATGAGGTTATGGTTTTGTACACCAGTAATGTTCTCCACTAAGGTAATGGTGTTGTACCATGATACTATTCCCTAATGAGGTTGTGGTTTTGTATACCAGTACTACTCTCTAACAAGGTAATGGTTTTGCACACAGTACTATTCCCTGCTAAGATAATGGTGTTGCATCATACTATTCCCTAATGAGGTAACGGTTTTGTACACCAGTACTGTTTCCTACTGAGATAAGAGTGTTGTAAACTGATAGTATTCCTTAATGAAGTAATGGTTTTGTACACCAGTACTACTCTCGAACAAGGTAATGGTTTTTAAGGCCAGTGCTGTTCCCTACTAAGATAATGGTGTTGTACCATGATACTATTCCCTAATGAGGTTGTGGTTTTGTACACCAGTACTACTCTCTAACGAGGTAATGGTTTTGCACACAGTACTATTCCCTGCTAAGATAATCGTGTTGCATCATACTATTCCCTAATGAGGTAACGGTTTTGTACACCAGTACTGTTTCCTACTGAGATAAGAGTGTTGTAAACTGATAGTATTCCTTAATGAAGTAATGGTTTTGTACACCAGTACTACTCTCTAACAAGGTAATGGTTTCGTACACCAGTACTGTTCTCTACTAAGATAATGGTGAAGTAATAGTTTGTACACCAGTACTGTTAACGGGTCTATATTAGATCACCAAACGCTTAAAAAAGTAAGCAGTGATTAATTGACCCTATGTAAGTGAAAGCTTACAATTTCGAACTGTCAGAACAGCGATTTTTTTTCCTAGTGAAAATAATTGCTGTTACAACAGAAAAAAAAAAATACAATAAAATACTTTAAACATTACATTAAGTGGGGGGCTTTGTCCCTCCCAATATGGGGGGCTATGCTCCCCACACCCCCCTACTTAAATATATCAACTCCGAGACCACACTACAGTGCTGAAAATTGCAAAGTAATGAAGCGGCCAAGCAAATTCTTTCCCAGAGAAAGAATTTGCTTAAAAGCCGCTTCAATATTTTGCCCTTTCAGGCTTTTGAGTTCGACCAAGACGCATTTGAAAGAATGCGTCTTCGGTCTTCTAATAGGGAACCCTGTTACCTAATAAGGTAATGGTTTTGTACAGTGATACTATTCCCTAGTGAAGTAATAGTTTGTACACTAGTACTGTTACCTAACAAGGTAATGGTTTTGTACAGTGATACTATTCCCTAGTGAAGTAATAGTTTGTACACCAGTACTGTTTCTTAAGGAGTTAATGCTTTTGTACCCTGGTACTATTCCTTAATGAGATAATTTTTTTTTTTTACCCGGTACTGTTCCTTAATGAGGTAATAGTGTTTACCCTGGTACTATTCCCTAATGAGTTAATGGTTTTGTACACTGGCATTATTCCCTAATGATGCAATGGTTTTGTATACCAGTACTATTCCTGAATGAGGTAATGGTTTTTCAGTACTACTCCCTGATGAGGTAATGTTTTTTCAAATTGGTGTTGCTCTGTTCCTGGGGATAAAGGGAGGTAGTAACTATTTGTTCTTCATCCTCGCTGTGGTATTCATTTTATTGGAGTGAACAGGTCTTTTGAGGCAAACATAGAACACAGCTGGAGTGAACCTACCACAGGTGGTGGGAGCACCTCCTGTTAATCCCCATGTCATTCACCATAGGGAGAAAGCCTGCCAATGTGCATGGAGAACAGATACATGCACTAGAACTAACAGATTAAACCTATCAAAAAAAGACAATGATTTGCATAAACGGCGAAAGAAATGCAAAGATTAAAGTGAAATAAATGTGGGTAAAACTCTAAACAAAGAAATAAAATGGCTATAAAGGATGAACTATGATTTTCTGAACAATGGAAGCCACTGAAACTGGAAAATGGAATACACATAAGTGAGCAAGGAAAGCAAAAGCAAACAAGTAACTCACACGGACTTTGGCATTTCAAAGATTAGCCCTAGTTGCCACATTCATCCTGCTCACAACTGAAATGTTAAAGTCATTTAGTAGAAATGGGAAAAAAATCTTTGGTTTGCTAAAATTGACTTGGGATTCAGGGCTTAGTTCATCCTCTCTCAGTCAGTTGATAGCAGTTCACTCTTCTTGGTTATCTATCTGTGAAAAGGGATGTATCCTTTTGGCAGTCCCAATTAAAGCTCCAGTTGGGGGTGTGAATGGAGAAGAACAATGGAAGCCATGATAATTGATAGAAGCTGGTTGGGGAAGAGCGTGGCATTAGAATCGATGAGTGGTGTAATGCTGCATACTTGTGATGTTGATTAATCTGGGAGACGCCTTTGCACTTGATTCGGTTCTAGATGTGCACATCACAGCCCTTCATTTCATTCCACAAAAAGAAAAAAGAGAAAAAAACCTGGTATAATTACACTGGTCCTCTTTAACATAATAGAAGATACGTTTTACACATTCAGAAATGTCACATACAAAAGAAAAGCTTTTCATTTAAATACTAATGACTGTTTCCTTTGACAAGTCTTCTAATTACATTTTATTGGGTCTATATTATAACATCGAATTTTATAAAGTTTGGACGTTATAATATCGAACCAGTTTTGTCGAACGCTGAAAACAGCGAAGGTGCAGGACACCGAATTCTTTCTCGGAGAAAGAATTCGGTGGGCCGTTGCTGTGGCTTCGCTGTTTTCAGCATTCAGTATGTTGGAACGTTAAGGGTCGGGTTCAGGTAAGTATGCAATTGTGTGTAGGTTAGGGTTAGGGGCGGGTTAGGTGAGTTAGGGTTAGGGAGCGGGTCAGGTAAGTGTGTGGTTTTGTGGATGTTAGGGTTAGGGCATGGGTCAGGTATGTGTGCGATTGTGTGTAGGTTAGGGTTAGGTGAGTTAGGGTTAGGGCGCGGGTGAGGTGAGTGTGCAATAGTGATGGACCTTAGGGTTAGGGTTGGGTTAAGGTAAGTGGATAGCTAGTAGTGTATGTAAAGTTTAGTTTAGGTTTAGGTGTAGGATTTTAAGTGTATGTGTGTGTGGATTGCTGTTTTTTTGTGTGTATTTGTGTTGTGTGTATGTTTCTCAGAATAGCGATTTTTTTTCCCATGTTTGCGGATTTCGGTGTTTAGGGTTCGATATTATAACATTCGATGTTTACGAACTTCGATGTTATAATATAGACCCCATTTTATTACCCTCTTTCTTAGTGACTGCATGCCCTTGTACAATTTCATTATGTACAAGCAATTAGTTTCTTCTTAGCACAGAAAAGACAATAAATTATATTTTACATTTCAGATACAAATTTCATACATTCTTTTTTCATTTTATCTTTTTCCCTATATTTTGTTTTGTAGAAAAACATCCTCAGGCCACTGGGAACACACATATTGCAGAGTTCACAGAGCTTAATTATAGGTTTACAAAGGTGTGAACATTCTGAAATGAGAAGAAAAATGCATCACAGGATAGAGACAGACATAAGTGTAAGCAGAAACGTTAGGTGTAGGTATCAGCATAGCTGATGAGGTAAGTAAGTGAAGGGCTACATTAGAATTTATTTAGATCAACTATGAGTAAAAGTTTGCTTTTCAATAATCCCTAATGACAGTGGTATTTGCAGTGAGGTTGTCATTGATTTTAAAGGAGAAGATAACAGATTTGTGGTCATATTTAACTAGGAAGGAGAGTTTTACCCTTAGCATGACATCTAAGCAGTTATTTATGTTCTTCTACAGATTATTTATATCAACCAACAACAAGGGTGGTTTGTTTTTGAATTTTAACCCCATATTTGGTTCAGCTAAGGACAGTGAGGCCAATGCTTTTGTCTAGATGGGCATATTTTTGTTTTCTGTAGGTGACAGCAGTGGTGTCAGCTGTGTACTTGGCATGGGAAAAACTAGAGTTCTCATTATATAATCCAATGAGATTTGCCTTTTTGGACTTTCTAAAGAGGTTAATACTGGATTTCAAGTGTGTGGAGTTTCTTAGAGCAAAGGAAACAAGTTTGTGGTCAGACTTGACTAATGAAAAGGTAACCAAAGGGAGGAAACAAGCTAGACCAGTGTTTGTGAGGAGCATCTCAAAAATATTCCCACCCCAATGAGTTCAAGGAAAAATGAATCCAGGGAGTTTTTGTTTATCCAATCCAATCCAAGAAGTAATGTGCATACTCTATATTGAAAGTGTAGGTACTTCAATCAATAGCAGGATAGTTGAAGTCACCAAGGAATAATGAGTCATTGCTTATAGGGATATCTTCTAGGAATGTTGGGAGAGCGTCATGATCCTCGGGTGCTATGGAAGGTGATCAATAGCAGGGTATAAGCTGAACATTTTACATGTTCACTGCCCTACAGTTTGTAGCATGCTACAGACCACCTTCTCAAACTCAGGAAACCCACACAGCCTTCCTGAAGACACTGGAGAGTATGAATGTCTCTCTAAACACCATCATATTGGGTGACTTCAACTACCCAAACATAGACTGGGAACATTACTCAAGCCCCAACACCCTAGCCCAAAGGTTCCTGGAGTTCATAAACTCAAATGCTATGGAACAACTAGTCACCATTCCCACAAGAGGAGAAAATATACTAGACCTGATAATCACAAACATGGGGACAAAATGCTCCACACCGGAAGTATATCCCTCATTGGTGAGATCAGACCATAAATTAATCTCATTGGAGATCCACATCCCGCCCCCACCCCCAGCAAAAAAGACCACAATGAGGAACTTCTCAAAAGCAAACTTCACACTTCTTAAGACTGGAGTGGTATCCTTCAAGGCCCCCGAGCCAGTGGAAACCACAACCCACGCTGCTGCAACCCTTACAAATGCCTTCTACGAGCACCTCCAGGAACGTATGGATCAAGCAATCCCTAATAAAATCAAGACCCTTTCCACCAAAGGCAGGCGCCCGGTCTGGTGGACCCCAGCCATAAACAAATTCTACAACAAGAGGAGAAAGCTACTACATGACAGAGCAAAATCCCTAAAAGGGAAGGCATCTCTGATC
Organism: Protopterus annectens; assembly: GCF_019279795.1. Lineage (NCBI taxonomy): Eukaryota > Metazoa > Chordata > Ceratodontiformes > Protopteridae > Protopterus > Protopterus annectens. Next base: position 42,784,206 of record NC_056747.1, read on the forward strand.
AATACTAGCAAAAAACTACGATCACTCATAAAATCATCCAAGGCCAACTTTGAGAGAAAAATCGCTAATGACACAAAAGACAATCATAATGCCTTCTTTAGCTATGTTAGAAACCTGGGTGGAAACTCCCAGATATGCTCAGAATTAGTCCAAAATGATAAAAAAATCACTGAACCCACAGACATTGCCAACATACTGGCAGACAGGTTCAGTGCAAATTTCTCCCTCCCTCCCCAAAAGGAGAAATATCTATCCCACCAGAGTCTAGCCTCCCAAACATCTCAGATGCCCAGGTGAGAGCTGCTCTCTAAAGCAAAAACACAGCATCAATGGGACTGGACGGTGTCCCCGGCTGTGTGCTACATGAACTCAATGAGGAACTAAACCCACACATAAGGCTGCTGTTTAATCTTAGCCTTACTACAGGATATGTGCCCAAAGGATGGCGACGGCAACTGTGGTCCCACTCCACAAAGGCGGTGCTTCTCACGGACCCTGGAAATTACCGCCCCATAAGCTTGACGAGCCTTGTCTGCAAAGCTATGGAGAGGATCATAATGGAACTCATAAATAAAGACATTGGGGACCTACAGACACTGGATCCTACCCAATTTGGCTTTGTCAAGGGCAGATCCTGCCTCTTGAACTTGGTCGACTTTTTCGAAACAGTCACTAAGGCCATTGATGAGGGTAAGGCAGTTCACACAGCCTACCTTGACCTAGCAAAAGCGTTCGACACAATACCCCACTCGGGCATCATAGAAAAGCTCACCAGCTTAGATGTAAACCCATATGTCACAAGATGGGTTGCAAACTAGCTCAAGGACAGAACACACAGGGTTAGAGTTGCTGGTGCCATGTCAGACTCTAAGCCGGTCACGAGCGTGTCCCACAGGGCTCAGTCCTGGGCCCCTTCTTGTTCGGCATTTATTTTTTTGAAGTGCAGGCAAACATAGGGGGATTGCGGCTGACAAAATTTGCAGATGACTGCAAACTGGGCACCATAATTGACACTCCATCAGACACAGACATCCTCCAGAGAGGTCTCATAGAAATGGATAACTGGTGCCAGAGCCATGGCCTTAAGCTAAATGCCAAAAAATGTATAGTCATACCCTTTGGGAAAAACAAGGTAACCCCTAATTACCACATAGGTGGTAATCCATTAAACACGGAAGAAGTTATCAGGGACCTGGGGACCCAAGTTGACAGTAACCTCTCTTTTGACACTCACATTGCCAAAGTGGTTAGGAAGACCTTCTACATTGCCCACTTTATCACGAAGGGATTCACATCCAGATCAGGAGAGGTCATTGTACCCCTGTACTCTTCACTTATCAGACCAATGATTGAGTACAACACCCCATTCGGAATGTACCTTACCCGACACCTGCAGCAGTTGGAAAGACCCCAAAAGTTCCTCATCAAAAGGATAAAGGGGCTCAAACATATGTCATACGATGCCCGACTGAAGAAACTCCAGCTCTATTCAGTCACATACCGTCTGCTCAGAGGTGATCTGTGCCTGACATACAAGGCCATGTCCAACCCGGAATTAATGGACATGCTCCACCTCAAAAAATCCAAATCCACCAGAGCCACGAGAGCAAGAGACTTAAACCTCAACACGGATATAAATAGGACGTGCTGGAGGGACAGATTCATCACCCAGAGACTCCCTACACTATGGAACAGAATCCCAGTCCATGTGAGGCAGAGCCCCTCACTGACTCTGTTCAAGAGAAATCTTGACGAGTGGATGGGAGATCGTAGGTTTACCCCGGGAATCATCTCTGTGTCACTGCTGGACAGAGGCACAGCAAACTAATGGGTATAGTATTCTCATCCTAAGGGGTGGTGAAAGCCACACACACTCTGGCTAGGCTTATAAATGCCCTAGGGCAGATAGCCTAGTATGAACCTATGAACCTATGAACCTATGTCTATGGTGACCTGTATCAGAGTGAACTCACTGGGGAGGGTCTCTTAGTGTGGCTTTATAAGGGCTAGTATCTTGATTGACTCCAATACAGGTCCCAATGAGGTAGGCATAAAACCCAGGCATGGATGGAAACCTGTCAATGGATATGAACCACATGTTGGTAACAACACATCCATGGTGCATTACGTGTTGTTACTGAGACAACACATGCATACAGCCATGTATGTGACATCATTCAGATAGCAGCACATACATGGTTGCATTCCAGCTGCAGAAGTGCCTCAAGAGTTCAAGCATTGAGAATCACAACTCTGATGTTGTCTAGTTTGGGATTTGAAATGTTTGTCACTTTGAGATGCTCATTAAATAAACTCTGCCTAAAAAAGCACAGAACTGACAGCAAAGGCTTTGACTTCTTAGACTCCAGAGAACTATGCAAACATGAACTAGGGCTGTGATTTGAGAAAGTGGATTTGACTTCGATGTAAACCAAATGATTCAGGGAAGTACATTTTCATTACCATACTTACTGTCACCTCTCAGTATTTGGCTATGAAACTGGTTCCTACATTATTTTGTTTTCTGTTCTCACTGTTTACTCCTGTTAACTTAATTTTGCCCAATAAATACAATCATCTACTGGCGTTACAACAGGTTTCTAGTTTTTTAAATTGGTTACTGCCAGTTTTCTTTACTGTGGTCAACAATCTACTTGGCTGGGTGCAGGAGCCATCTTAGAGAGTAGCAGTTCTTCTGGTAGGAGTGGTGTAATTGCTGTATATTCAGGGTTGCTGACCACTTGTGGTGTAATGTTAGTACTGTTTATGACTGATTCCTTGTTTTCTTGTGTACTATACTATGAGGTACAATACTGAGTGCACCACTGCACGAGTTGTGGTTTAATAGTGGTAATATGTGCAAGTTTAACTTTCCCCTTACAAACTACTGAAAAGACACCTGACTTCTTCTAGGTGTTAGGCACTCTTTTGTTCCAGTCCAGACAACATGAGCTTCTCTGCTCTTCCTTCAGTAATATTAAAGAAGTACATACCTCATCAGCTACTGTGCTTAATAAACTGCAGTATTATCTGTAATATTATCTCTAACACATGACACTGCAGTATTATCTGTAATATTATCTCTAACACATGACACTGCAGTATTATCTGTAATATTATCTGTAATACATGACACTGCAGTATCATCTGTAATATTATCTCTAACACATGACACTGCAGTATCATCTGTAATATTATCTCTAACACATGACACTGCAGTATCATCTGTAATATTGTCTCTAACACATGACACTGCAGTATTATCTGTAATATTATCTCTAAAACACGACACTGCAGTATTATCTATAATATTATCTCTAACACATGACACTGCAGTATTATCTGTACTATTATCTGTACTATTACCTCTAACACATGACACTGCAGTATCATCTGTAATAGTCTCTCTAACACATGACACTGCAGTATCATCTGTAATATTATCTCTAACACATGACACAAATACACTTGTTATAGGGAACTTTATTGTCCAGCACACTGATGTCCCGCTCACCAGACTGAACAAGGAGAAGGTCACTGTAAGCTGCCTGTCAGGTGCCAGGATCCGCCACATAACGCAAGCACTCGGGTCACTCCAAAGCAAGTACAAGTATGACTCCGTCATTGTCCATGCTGGTGTGAATGACCTGATATGTACCTCACTGGACTACATGAAAAGAGACATAGAGGAGCTCTCTGACCATGTAGCCCTGGCTGGTATGACCCTGACCTTGAGTAGCATCTTGCCCTCACCAAGAATGATGCCACAGTATAAAGACAAAATGATCAGTTTCAACAACTGGCTAAAGTATTGGAGTCATTCAAAGGGGATCCAGTGTCTGTCAGCCTGGGATGACATGCTCGACAAGCCACGTTGCTTCGCTAGGGACGGCTTGCACCTGTCACCCTTAGGCTTTCGTATACTGGCCAAGGCTCTTGCCACCCCCGTAGTGCCTTTTTTAGGCAAGGCTCAAAGGACAAACCCACCTCCATAGACAACCCAAAGATAAAAAAACTAAAGGTGATGCTACTCAATGCCAGAAGTCTAAACCTCAAGATGCATGCACTCGAGACTCTCCTCAGTATGGAGAAAATCGATGTCTGTGCAGTAACAGAAACCTGGTTCAAGCCTCCTGAGAGCACCCCAGCACTACCAGGTTATAACTCATACCATGCGTTTCGGCCCCAAAACTCGGACCGAAGCACAAAAGGAGTGGGATTATCTATATTCATCAAAGATACCTACACCTCCAGGTTAGTGGCACTGCATGAAGCATCGGAAACCATCCATGTGCAACTAACAGTGGGCAAAACTGCTTTTCAGTTTGTAGCCTGCTACAGAACACCCTCCCTATTACAGGAACCCCATTTGGCATTCCTGAGAACACTGGAGAATATGAAGGTCTCTCCAAACACTATGTTATTGGGTGACTTCAACTACCCAAACATTGACTGGGAAAACTACTGAAGCCCAAATGCCCTCGCCCAATGGTTCCTTGAATTTATAAACTCTAATGCAATGGAACAACTGGTCACCACTCCAAAAAGAGGGAACAACATATTGGACCTGGTCATCACCAACATGGGGACACTATGTTCCACACCAGAGGTAAACCCCTCATTGGTAAGATCAGACCATAAACAAATTTCCCTGGACATCCATATCCCACCCCAACCCCAGCCAAGGAAATCACTGTAAAGAATTTCTCAAAAGCCAACTTTGCAATTCTCAAGACTGAGGTGGAATCCTTCAAAGCCCCTGAGCCAGAGGATAATACAGCCCAATCCGCAGAATCCTTTACAAATGCATTCTATGAGCACCTGCAGGAATGCATGGATTGTGCTATCCCAAATAAAACCAAGACTCACTCCTCCAAAAACAGGAGACTGGTCTGGTGGACCCCGGCCATAAATAAACTATACAACAGAAGGAAGAAGCTACTACATGACAGAGCAAAATCCCAAAAAGGGAAGGCATCTCTGATCAGTATTAGCAAGAAACTTCGATCCCTCATAAAATCATCAAAGGCCAGTTTCGAAAGAAAAATTGCCCTAGACACTAAAGACAATCACAAGGCCTTCTTTAGTTATGTCAGGAACATGGGTGGAAACTCCCAGATATGCTCTGAATTGTTGCATAACGGTACAAAATATACCGAACCTACAGACATAGCCAACATCCTGGCAGACAGATTCAGCGCTAACTTCTCCCCCCCTTCCCCCCCAAAAGAGCAAACACCTATCCCAACTGAATGTAACCTCCCTGGCATCACAGATGCACAGGTGAAAGCTGCCCTCCAAAGCAAAAAACACAGCATCTATGGGACCGGACGGTGTCCCAGGCTGTGTCTTACATGAGCTCCAAGAAGAACTGAACCCTCACATTAAGTCACTGTTCAAACTTAGCCTTACTACAGGATATGTACCCAAAGAATGACGTACAGCTACAGTGGTCCCACTCCACAAAGGTGGTGCCACAATGGACCCCGGAAACTATCATCCCATAAGCCTGACTAGTCTGGTCTGTAAAGCTATGGAGCGTATTATCATAGAACTCATAAACAAAGACATTGGGAGCCTCCAGACACTGGACCCTACCCAATTCGGCTTTGTTAAGGGCAGCTCTTGCCTCTTAAACCTAGTTGACTTCTTTGAAACAGTTACCAAAGCCATAGATGAGGGCAAGGTAGTCCACACAGCCTACCTGGACCTCGCAAAAGCCTTCGACACAATACCCCACTCGGGCATCATAAATAAGCTTACCAGCTTAAATATCAACCCCTATATCACAAGATGGGTTGCAAACTGGCTCAGAGATAGAACCCACATGGTCAGAATCGCAGGTGCCATGTCCGAATCCAAACCAGTTACAAGTGGCGTCCCATAGGGCTCAGTTCTGGGACCTCTCTTGTTCGGTATATACTTCTCTGAGGTTCAGGCTAACATGGGGGGATTATGGCTGACAAAGTTCGCAGATGACTGCAAACTGGGGGCCATAATCGAATCTCCAGCTGACACAAGCATCCTCCAAAAGGGTCTCACAGAGACGGATGCTTGGTGCCAGAGCCACGGCCTCAAGCTAAATGCTAAAAAGTGCATAGTCATCCCCTTTGGGAAAAACAAGGTGCCCACAAATTACCACATAGGTGGTAATCCATTAAGTTCGGAAGAAGTAATTAGAGATTTGGGAACCAACGTAGATAGTAATCTCTCCTTTGATAATCACGTTGCCAAAGTGGTTAGAAAGACCTTCTATATAGCCCACCTTATCATGAAAGGGTTCGCATCTAGATCAAGAGAGGTCATTGTGCCCCTCTACTCATCACTCATCAGGCCCATAATTGAATACAATGCCTTAACAAAGATATTACGCATGATTTACTTTTTACTGTGGAAGAACATAAGAATAAATATTACAAATTGCTTAAGGATATAGAAAGTAAATGTTTGGATGTGCAAAATAGAAAACTAGGGAAAATAGAAAGGGATGTGAATGAGTATAAAAACAAAACACATTACCCTAAGCCCAGACAGTTTGGAAAGAGGGTGTTTACCTATAGTGTTGGTGAAAATGATACAGCTGTATTTGATGACAATGAAGGAGAGCCTTTAGAATTTCCTCTGCTCAGAAGGTCCGAGAGACTGATGTACAAAGAACCTATTGATTATAGCTCAAAAAACTACCAAGTGAGGGAATGGGGGCCCCGAGCGAGGAATCACATGAGGTGGAAGAATTAAATATTTGCAATGATGGGCATAAATGGACATTCAATGATTTTAACATTTTTAACTATTCTAGCACTACTGTGAATAAAACCTTTTTTGACTTGTTTTCTAAAGGCTTTGGTTTCATACCCAAACAAAGGACCAATATTTTTAAGCTTTTAATTGACATTAAGTTATTTATTAGAAAGAAAAACATAGAAATACTTTTTAATGGTAACAAAAAAACCCTTAGTGAGGGTAAACTAGTTCGTAAAAGTATGTTTAACCCGCCATTGCACCCACAACTAACGAATTTTGAAGTAGTATTAGAAAACGAACTAAGGAAGTCACTCAAGACATATAATATGCAATCCAACTTAACTCAGGTTGAGCACGAAACCCTTAAATTAATTAGCAACAACAAAAATTTAAGGGTTATGAAACCTGACAAAGGTGGGGGGGGGGTACTTATGGACCACATTATATATGAAGGTAAAATGCAGGAGATTTTAAGTGACTCTACTAAATACACTAGGGTATCTATCAATGAAATAAATGTGGCATACAATAAAATACATATGATGGTGAACGATTTACTAACAGAAGGACTAATAGATTTAGAGACACACAAATTTTTATATGTTGAAAAACCGAAGGTTCCTTCTATTTTTGGTATACCGAAAGTACACAAAGAT
>NC_056747.1:42796605-42827444 GCF_019279795.1 Protopterus annectens
TGCTAATATTATCTCTAACACATGACACTGCAGTATCATCTGTAATAGTATCTCTAACACATGACACTGCAGTATCATCTGTAATATTATCTCTAACACATGACACTGCAGTATTATCTGTGATATCTCTAACACACGACACTTCAGTATTATCTGTAATATTGTCTCTAACACATGACACTGCAGTATCATCTCTAACACATGACACCAGTATTATCTGTAATAGTATCTCTAACACATGACACTGCAGTATCATCTGTAATATTATCTCTAACACATGACACTGCAGTATCATCTGTAATATTATCTCTAACACTTGACACTGCAGTATCATCTGTAATATTATGTCTAACACATGACACTGCAGTATCATCTCTAACACATGACACTGCAGTATCATCTGTAATATTATCTCTAACACATGACACTGCAGTATCATCTGTAATATTATCTCTAACACATGACACTGCAGAATCATCTCTAACACATGACACTGCAGTATCATCTGTAATATTATCTCTAACACATGACACTGCAGTATCATCTGCAATATTATCTCTAACACATGACACTGCAGTATCATATGTAATATTATCTCTAACATGACACTGCAGTATCATCTGTAATATTATCTCTAACACATGACACTGCAGTATTATCTGTAATATTATCTCTAACACATGACACTGCAGTATCATCTGTAATATTATCTCTAACACATGACACTGCAGTATCATCTGTAATATTATCTCTAACACATGACACTACAGTATCATCTGTAATATTATCTCTAACACATGACACTGCAGTATCATCTGTAATATTATCTCTAACATATGACACCGCAGTATCATCTGTAATATTTTCTCTAACACATGACACTGCAGTATTATCTGTAATATTGTCTCTAACACATGACACTGCAGTATTATTGCTAATATTATCTCTAACACATGACACTGCAGTATTATCTGTAATAGTATCTCTAACACATGACACTGCAGTATCATCTGTAATATTATCTCTAACACATGACACTGCAGTATTATCTGTAATATCTCTAACACATGACACTGCAGTATTATCTGTAATATCTCTAACACATGACACTGCAGTATTATCTGTAATATTGTCTCTAACACATGACACTGCAGTATCATCTCTAACACATGACACTGCAGTATCATCTGTAATATTATCTCTAACACATGACACTGCAGTATTATCTGTAATATTGTCTCTAACACATGACACTGCAGTATCATCTGTAATATTACCTCTAACACATGACACTGCAGTATTATCTGTAATATTATTTCTAACACATGACACTGCAGTATTATCTGTAATATTATTTCTAACACATGACACTGCAGTATTATCTGTAATATTATTTCTAACACATGACACTGCAGTATTATCTGTAATATTGCCTCTAACACATGACACTGCAGTATTATCTGTAATATTATCTCTAACACATGACACTGCAGTATTATCTGTAATATTATCTCTAACACATGACACTGCAGTATCATCTGTAATAGTATCTCTAACACATGACACTGCAGTATCATCTGCAATATTATCTCTAACACATGACACTGCAGTATTATCTGTAATATTATCTCTAACACATGACACTGCAGTATCATCTGTAATAGTATCACTAACGCATGACACTGCAGTATTATCTGTAATAGTATCTGTAACACATGACACTGCAGTATCATCTGTAATAGTATCTCTAACACATGACACTGCAGTATCATCTGTAATATTATTTCTAACACATGACACTGCAGTATTATCTGTAATATTATCTCTAACACATGACACTGCAGTATCATCTGTAATATTATCTCTAACACATGACACTGCAGTATTATCTGTAATATTGTCTCTAGCACATGACACTGCAGTATTATTGCTAATATTATCTCTAACACATGACACTGCAGTATCATCTGTAATAGTATCTCTAACACATGACACTGCAGTATCATCTGTAATATTATCTCTAACACATGACACTGCAGTATTATCTGTAATATCTCTAACACACGACACTTCAGTATTATCTGTAATATTGTCTCTAACACATGACACTGCAGTATCATCTGTAATATTGTCTCTAACACATGACACTGCAGTATCATCTGTAACACATGACACTGCAGTATCATCTGTAATATTATCTCTAACACGACACTGCAGTATCATCTGTAATATTATCTCTAACACATGACACTGCAGTATTATCTGTAATATTGTCTCTAACACATGACACTGCAGTATCATCTGTAATATTATTTCTAACACATGACACTGCAGTATTATCTGTAATATTATCTCTAACACATGACACTGCAGTATTATCTGTAATATTATCTCTAACACATGACACTGCAGTATCATCTGTAATAGTATCTCTAACACATGACACTGCAGTATCATCTATAATATTATCTCTAACACATGACACTGTAGTATTATCTGTAATATTATCTCTAACACATGACACTGCAGTATCATCTGTAATGGTATCTCTAACACATGACACTGCAGTATCATCTGTAATATTATTTCTAACACATGACACTGCAGTATTATCTGTAATATTATCTCTAACACATGACACTGCAGTATTATTGCTAATATTATCTCTAACACATGACACTGCAGTATCATCTGTAATAGTATCTCTAACACATGACACTGCAGTATTAGGTGTAATAGTATCTCTAACACATGACACTGCAGTATCATCTGTAATAGTATCTCTAACACATGACACTGCAGTATCATCTGTAATATTATTTCTAACACATGACACTGCAGTATTATCTGTAATAGTATCTTTAACACATGGCACTGCAGTATCATCTGTAATAGTATCTCTAACACATGACACTGCAGTATTATCTGTAATATTATCTCTAACACATGACACTGCAGTATCATCTGTAATATTGTCTCTAACACATGACACTGCAGTATTATCTGTAATATTATCTCTAACATATGACACTGCAGTATCATCTGTAATATTGTCTCTAACACATGACACTGCAGTATCATCTGTAATATTATCTCTAACACATGACACTGCAGTATCATGTGTAATATTGTCTCTAACACATGACACTGCAGTATTATCTGTAATATTATCTCTAACACATGACACTGCAGTATCATCTGTAATATTGTCTCTAACACATGACACTGCAGTATCATCTGTAATATTATCTCTAACACATGACACTGCAGTATCATCTGTAATATTATCTCTAACACATGACACTGCAGTATCATCTATAATATTGTCTCTAACACATGACACTGCAGTATTATCTGTAATATTATCTCTAACACATGACACTGCAGTATCATCTGTAATATTGTCTCTAACCCATGACACTGCAGTATCATCTGTAATATTATCTCTAACACATGACACTGCAGTATCATGTGTAATATTGTCTCTAACACATGACACTGCAGTATTATCTGTAATATTATCTCTAACACATGACACTGCAGTATCATCTGTAATATTGTCTCTAACACATGACACTGCAGTATCATCTGTAATATTATCTCTAACACATGACACTGCAGTATCATCTGTAATATTGTCTCTAACACATGACACTGCAGTATTATCTGTAATATTATCTCTAACATGCATTTCTTGGAACAATTTGCTCCTTGCTCTAGCCAAAGTCTTTGACACTCATTGTTATCAGTGCAGGCTTAATGGTGTCATCATCATCACCTCCCTTTTCCCATTTTATACCAGGGTTTAGGATACAGTGTCACCTGTGTCCACCTCTCCATCCAATCAGTGTCACCTGTGTCCACCTCTCTGTCCAATGCTGCTTTCATGCTTTCTTCAACACTTATGCCGGACTGCCGCAGATCCTCTCTCACCCAATCCATGCACCTCTTTGCCGGATGCACTTGTTTCCTCTTGTCTTCTTCCTGTCTGTCCCAAATCATCTTCACCAGATTGTCTTCTGCTTTTCTGCACATGTGCCTGAACCACCATAATCTGTTCTCTTTGACCTTTTCTGCAATTCAGAATCAGAATGAGAATCAAATTTATTGGCCAAGTATGCACACATACAAGGAATTTGACTCCGGTTTCAGTGACTCTCCAAGTATAAATGACATACATGCAACTATTAAGAACAAAACAAAAAAGTAAATATACATATACATACAAGGTACAAAGTGCAAATCAGTGCATGAAATACTGAGATAAATTCTGAAAGAAACAAGTATTAACAATATGTAAACAATACTGCAGAATCCTCAGAAGCCTGGGAAAAAGAATAGCTGGCCTAATAACCTGAGTTAACCGTTTATGAAATTGATGGCCTGTGGAAAAAACTCTTTATATATATATTTGCTTGTTTTGATGTGTATTAATCTTTAACAACTGGCTGATGGTAATAGCTCAAAAAGATAGTGGCCTGGATGTGAAGGGTCGATGATAAATTTCCCTGCCCTTTTCATGACTCTGGAATAGTACATGTCCTGTAAGAAGAGCACCAATGATATTTTCAGCAGACCTGACTATTCAGTGTAACCTATTTTTGTCATGATTAGACAGAGATCCAAACCACACTGTTATGGATGAGCTGAGAACAGACTCAGTGACTGCTGTATAGAACTGAATCAACAGTTCCTGTGGGAGGTTGAACTTCCTCATCTGTCGCAGAATGTACATTCGTTGTTTTGCCTTTTTTGTGACGGACCCTACATTGTCTCCCACTTCAAGTCCTGGGAGATTACAGATCCCAAAAACTTGAAGGATTCCACAACTGACACAGCAGTATTAAATATAAAGAGGGGGGATAATATTGTAGTACCACTCCTAAAGCCCACTGTCATCTCCACAGTTTTAAGAGTGTTCAGTTCCAGATTATTCTGAGCTCAACCTCCCTTCTGTTTGCAGACTCATCACCATTCCTGATGAGCCTGATGATAGTTGTGTCATCTGTGTATTTAATAAGTTTGACAGAGGGGTCCTTAGAGGTGCAGTCATTAGTGTAGAGGGGGAATAGCAGTGGAATAGAACAATTGTAGCTACTTTGACTTCTGCTCCTACATCCTCATTTCTTCTTCTGTCTCCCAGTGTGCATCTTGACACCCATCCCGGGCACTTATTGTTTTGTACACCAGTACCGCTCCCTAATGAGGTAATGGTTTTCTACACTGAAGGAATGAGGTTAAGAGACATTTTCATGTTTTTTCAGGATATAAAATTAATGAAGATAAAACAAGGAATTGGGAAGGCAGAAACTGAGCAATTAATGTAATGTTTAAGGAAATTATTCCACAGTTATTAGGGTAGATAGAATTTCTTCAGAAGGAATAGCTAGTGAGAGGGATAAAATGAAAATATAGTTTTAAAACAAAGTCAAAATAAAAGAGAAAGAGATGTGGTTAAGAAGTAATAGGAATTCTTTAGAGGGGATGCAGAATAAGGGGAATCTCACAGATCAAGAGGAACAACTGCAGAGTGCTAAAGAGAATATAAGGGAGTATTTGGATAATATGTATGAGTTTAGAAAGATTACTGTTAAGCAACTGATTTTTGATAACAAGTTCAGAGCACAAAAACATTTAAGACAGAGACTTAGGCAACTGAAAGTAGAAAGGGTTGTCACCAAAATTAGGGAGCCTATGACAAAAAAAAATAAGCAGAGATCCTATACAAAGCAGAGGAATGTGGAAAGTAAGAAGGAGCACAAATGGAAACATTTCTGGGTGATTTAATTATGCTAATGTTAGAGGAAGATGAAGCTCAACATCTACCAGCTAAGATACGAGAAGATGAGATAAAAATGGTGATTTATAATCAATATGCAGGGAAGTCTCCAGGATGGTATTCTTGTGAACATTTGGTAAATGGAAGAAAGTGATAAAAATCTGAAAGATTTTGTTTACTAATATTTTAAAAGGGGAGGAAGCACCAACATCTTGGAAGAAAGCTGTAGTGAGTGTATTTAAACCATGATTATAAAGTGTATTGTCTATACCAGCTAAAAGAATGGCAAAGGTGTCACCAAAGTTGATAGATACAGTCAATGTGGTTTTGTGGAGGGGAGGCAGACACATTTGACAGCATTAATAGAACAATCATGATCCAGAAGGAAGCAGAATATAAGAAAATACTGCTTTTGTTGGTGGTAGATCTTGACAAAGAGAAAGTATTTGACAGTAAACTGGGAATTTATGAGCAGGGCCAAGGAAGCATCTGCATTCCCTGATACAATAATAAGGTTAATTAGGAGAATATATGAAGGCTCTGAGGAAAGCATTAAAGTGGAAGGATTCCTTACTAGCTGTGTTTGAATAGAGGAACCAAACAGGGTTATCACTGGCAAAAAAATAAATAAATAAATAAATAAAATAATGGACTAAACATTTCAAGGATATAATTGATATGGTAATCAATAAAAAAGGCTTTATTTGCAAATTATATTTTCTACTTGCTAAATCCAGAAATGAACATCTTGGTGTTGTGAAACATTTTGAGGGAATCTCAAGTCTTTTCAAGATATAAAATTAATGAACATAAAAGAAAGACTATAACCTTGAATTGTGATGTTCAACATATTGATCACTGCTGCAGTAGTCTTAGCTATATGGGCAATATCCTGCAAGGATATAACAGTTGGCCAACTTCCAAACCCTCAGGGCACCTTCCAAGAGCCCAGACTGTCAGGTAGCTTAAGCTGAGCTGACTATAAGACATGTTTGGGGTCCAAGCCCTTCAGAGCTTTACTGCCACTGAAGAGTACATGCTTCTAAGACTTTCAAGGATCAGAAGTTGGTTTGGTGGTGTATCTTTGCTGGGCAGATAAGTTATCTTTGGGGAAAGCCTTCCATTTTCTAAATATTATTTGTGCTTTATCACATTCTTCTTCAAGAAAGTGATTTTAAAGCTAGAAGTTTTGTGTTGTAAGACTGCATCATGCTTAAAAATGGGAGAGGACTTTTTTCTGTCAGTTTAAAAGTTGTAACTGAAAACCATTTTTTTTCTGTGGAAAAAAAATGTGTCTATTTTACCTTCAGGGGCTGGCAAAGTGGCTTTTTTACTGTGTTTTTCTGTGAAAAAAATTGACTTTTAAAGACTTTTTATCAGCCTTTGCTACTTATCTTCTTTGGGAAACAGGCACCATTTTCGGCTTGACCGTGGAACAAACTGCTGGTCCTGCTGCTGGTCCTTTTTCCAGCCACAAAAAGAAAAAGTTAAGCGAACAGCCTTTGCCATCTCAGCAAGCTAACAATTTACCTCAGCTGCAGGTTGGGTGATTCTGCTGTGGCCATTTGTTGTACTTCAGGTCATTCATCTTTTATCCTGGATCCATCTGGTGTAGCACATACAGCTGCTATGGACAGGGAGTTAGCCACATCCTCTGTAGGAGTCTCCTCAGTTGGCAGGAGAGAGCCAGTCTTGTCAGTCCTGAGAAAGGGAACAAGAAATGCTTCGCTGTTGTGCATAATGCTGTGCCCATCCTTGGAGAAGCTGTTGTTGCCATTAGTAACATGGTTGGACCCATTGTTCCTGTCAAATAGAAACAGAAAACTAAGCATGTGTCTGCTCCTCCTCGTTTCCCAAGACAGAAGTGGTTTTCTGGGTCTGGCATTGGTTTACTTCAGGCTATTGATCCTTCTTGTAAAGTAGTCTCTGGTAAAAGAAAGACTGATATACCACTTTTCCTGAAGAGATTCAACATTCTGAATCTGAACAGGAACATGAAGGGACAAATACATTTTTTCCCCTCAAATTTCTTATTCAGTCTCAGAGGATTGCTCAGTTTCTGTTCTCTCTGTGGGGGGGGGGGTCTCTTTCTCTGAGACTTTTGCTAGAATGTGCCAGTTTTTTCAATAGAAGAGCATTGAAATTTCTCACTCCCTCAAAAAATGGAATGAGCTGTTACAGAAGGAATTTTCAGAACCTATACACATTCCTCCTCTTATATCTGCTTTAGAGGATGTGTCTGTTACTGCCTGCAATTTTACTGATAGCCAGCCAATTGCCCCTAAAAAGATAGATAGGATGTATAATGTTCCTCAGTCTTTCAAGTTTTTATACACTTTATACACTATTCTCAAACCTAACCCAGCAGCTCTAGCTTAAGTTGATCCCACTGCGGCTAAACATTTAGTTAATTCTAATCCTACTCTTTCTGATAAGGATGGGAAAATATTGATAAATATGGGGAAAAAGTGTATACTCCGGCAACTTTGATTTTCAGAATTTTTAATTGTCAGGCCATATGTTGAAGTTTGTTCTCACTAATTGGGAAAGTAAGAGGAATGTTTTATCTGCAGTTTTTGCTTGTGAAGAAAAATTTGCTTTAAATAATTTCATTTATTCCACTACACAAGTCATTGTTTACAGTGTGTGTGTATGACTCTGTTAATACTTTCCAGAGCTATGGCCACTGTTACTGTTTTGAGGAGATTTACATGGGTGCATTTTCAGAACCTCACAGATTATGTTAAAAATTAAATTTTTAACTCTTCTTTGGATAGAGGTTTGTTTTTTGGCCACTCTGCTGCAGAGATGTTCAAAAATTTAAAGAAGGGGGTAAATTGAATCAGGAAATCTCTTTCAGCCCTCCTTTTCCAAATTTTCTAAGGGATTATCTAACTCCTCATCCAATTTTGGTAAAAAGTAGAATAAACAGTCTCCACAAAATACAGATAAACAGACTTTTAAAAAGAACTGGCAAGAGGATTCCTAAAAGAAGCCTCAAACCTCCCAAAGCCTAGTACAGTCCAACTAGTCTGACACTTTTCAAGAAACCTTGTGACCCCCTCCCACCCTGGCCTCTATTTTCTTCCAGAAAGTCTGAATCTCAGTGTTTCTCTTTGGCAACTGATAGTTTCAGACAAATAGGTTCTGAAGATCATTCCTCGAGGTTACAGACATCAGTGGGAAGAAATTCTATTTTTCCAGAGCATCATTCCTCAACCTCCAGAACAGACTCTTGTTTCTACCAATTCTTCATCACATGCTGTTGCAAAGAGTGATAGAACTAGTTGTGACATCATTACTTTGAGCTGGGACACAATCTAAATTACCTAGACATTGTAAGGCCTTATTAAGTTTAATTTTGTTGGCTGCCAAAAATGCAATTACCAGAAAAAAGTGGAAATCAAACTCTACAGCAACTATATATGAAGTATTAAATATTGTAAAAGAGATAAAGGATCTAAAAGAAGGGGAGGAGCAAATTCCATAAAAATAAATGGAATTTGTGGTAACAATATTTGCAGAATAATATTCAGGAGGAGGAGGAGTGAGATTTAAGAGGAGGCAGGAATACAGTAATTTATGTAATGCTGGACTGAAGGAAAGTTGCTATAAATAAAGAAAATATACTGTATAAAGTGAGTAAATGAAAAAATGTCAATATAAAGAAAATATACTGTATAAAGTGAGTAAATGAAAAAATGTCAATATAAAGAAAATATACTGTATAAAGTGAGTAAATGAAAAAATGTCAATATAAAGAAAATATACTGTATAAAGTGAGTAAATGAAAAAATGTCAATATAAAGAAAATATACTGTATAAAGTGAGTAAATGAAAAAATGTCAATATAAAAAATATACTGTATAAAGTGAGTAAATGAAAAAATGTCAATATAAAGAAAATATACTGTATAAAGTGAGTAAATGAAAAAATGTCAATATAAAGAAAATATACTGTATAAAGTGAGTAAATGAAAAAATGCCAATATGATTTGTTTTCTTTTCTATTAATGTATGTGTGTTTATGTCTTAAGTGATATTTTAATAAAGGTGTGTAAAAATATTTAAAATCACTAAACAATGTCCTTAGGGTCTTGATCAATGGCACATAATGATAAAGGTCCAGTTACTATTCAGATGACCCAGGAATGATTAGCAGAATGGAAAGTGGAGGGGCTGGGTGAGGGAGGGCAGAAGTAAGTAGTAAGTACTGGCTAACCCATCCTGGGTTAGATCTAAGTAATATTATTGATTCTGGGCCTAGTTTGACATATAAAAAATATAAAACATTTCTTTGAAATATAGATAATTTGTAGTTTATCTATATTTACATAACCTTTGGACACTTCTCCCTGCCTTAGTTCTAAGGTTTGGAGCTTTAGTTCTGAAGGACACTGTATTATTCTGAAACATTCAGGGACAGAAATGAAAATAAACAGTAGATTTGACCATAATAGTTACAATATTGTTTATTTGGGAATGTACTGGTCCTATATTTTTTTATGTTGGTAATACTATTTAGCTATTTAAAACAGAGATGAGAATAATGCTTTAGCTAAATGTTCAATCAAATTTAAAAACTACAAAAAAAGTTGTTTTTTTAAATAATTGATTATGTTACTATTGGTTCATTCAAAGGTGATACTAATGCAATCCTTAGAGACTAAAGAAGTTAAATCACAGTTAGCTTTAAGAATGGATAAGCCGCCAGGATTAAATTACAGTATTAATATCAAATGTGTTTTAAAATTACAAAAATTGCGTAACTTTTTTATGTTTAAGCATTAGGTAAGATTAGTGGTTGATATTTATAATTGAATTCTTTAACATAAGATTTTTTATGTACTTCAAAATGTGATTTGAGACTGAATAGTTCCCTGATATGTCATTACCTGTGTGGAATCTGTAAGTATTGCTGTAGTCATTATTTGGTTGTTTTGATGATTTTTTTTCATATAACAAAGAACAAAAGCACCTAATGTGCTTTTTGAGCTGGTCCATTGTTTCTGAAGTTTTGGTTTTCTGTATTTGTTGTTTTGATTGCATATTTCAATGTTATGGTACTATTTAGGTTCTTCAGTTGTATTAGTTTGGCACTATTTTATTATAATGGTGGACAGTGTTTCTAGTTAAAGGGATGGTGTGTCTAATGTTGGGAATGGTTCTAATGATACTAATTTGGATTTCTCTATGCATTCCATTCCTAAAACCTTATGCAATTTGATGCAAACTTAGTTGCTAGCTAAGGCGGTTGACGTGTTGAGTCAAATAAGTTCTACTTTACCTAAGCCCAAAAATTCTAGAAGTAATATGGATATTTTTCTGTCTTGGATACTGGACAAAATGACACTGACAATGATACAAAATGACACAGATAGAAACAGCCACATCTCTCAACCAGTTATTGAAATCAGGTACCAGTGTGTTTTTTATGTGTACTACAAACATTATCACTAACAATCCTAAAATTGAAAATATTACACTTGTGAACTGTAAGTCAATTTTTTTAATTTACAGAAAAAAATAGCTAGCTTAAAATCTTTGGAATAAGATACTTTTTGTATCTGGCATTGTCTCAAAATAAAACAGATAGCTGTCTGTTTTCTAGTTTTCAAATTTCCTAACAGAATTTCTGTGAAAGATAACATTTATAGAAACTTAGTGACACTCTATAACAACATGGGGCTTGAAGTTCTGAAGCTAATAGTAAAATTAAAGCTTTAAAAGAGCAAATATTGGCATTGGATCAGAGCATTATAAGTCATCCCTCATGTTCATCCTGCCATTTATTACCTGATGGGATAGCAGCTAAGATTAATAGACATGTAGCTACTGTTATTAGCAAAAAACAATGCAAGTTAAAAAGATGTGGTGATGCATATCGAAATAACTTTGCCTGTCCAATTTCTTCACATAAAATGGCTATTGCAGCTGGTAATGATATTGATGTTAACAAGGAGGATTCAGGTTCTATTATTAATCAAAGTATTGGCACTGAGAATGCTTGTTCCTTGTATGAGGTTGATTTTCTCTCTTTAACTCATCATTCATCTAGAATCACTAATTGCGAATTGTCAGTTCATGGAACTAGTGTTTCAGTTCCCGGAGATCAAACAGCAAACAATGGCAATGCATCAAAGAGAATCAAATGCGTGGAAAGACATGATGACCAATGGTCAGATAATAACAAATTATGGAACAGGGGAATAAGCTAAGGACATTTCAATTACATGTGACTTGTCCAGTTTTCAAACTGAGTAAATTTAATTTGACTACTGAACATTATAGTGTGTTCCATAAAGGCCTTACATTTATTCCATCATGTAGGGCAAACATGGTTGATATTTGGGTTGATCTGAAATTATTTGTAAGAAAATAAGAAGTTATATCTTACCATAACGATCCATGTGAATTGTTCATCTCGCCTTTGTTCTTACACACGGGTTCGGAGCCGATCCTCGGCTCCGAGTCGGCCGCATCACTAGCTCGCATCTTCGAGAAAGCTCAAGGCACAGTAATATGCCATGATCTTCTGGTGCTAACCCTCAGATCTAGTCTGCTATGCCAGAAGAATCCCTCTTAGAAATGTGTCTAAAACACTTATAAACAGATACTACAAAGTGTCTGGAACCCTACTGCCAGGTAGAGGATAAAAGATGCCATTACTGATGCACAATAACATGCCAACCATACCTAGAAAAGGCTTTAAAGGAATCTAGTTGAAAACCATTCTCCCAGACCGTAGGACGGGGGATGGAGGGGGGGAATGTAAGAACAAAGGCGAGATGAACAATTCACATGGATCATTATGGTAAGACATAACTTCTTAATGTGAAATTGTTCGATCTCGCCGTTTGTTCTTACACACAGGTAGCGTCCCTAGCTCCTTTTTCCTGGGTGGCTCAAGGGAGAACATTCCTGAGTACAGTGAAACCAAACGTCGCCCTGTACCTGGAGCTCTTGTCTAGCTTGTAGTGGGCGATAAAGGTATGTGGTTTTGCCCAAGTTGCCGCTGCACAAATGGTATCTAAAGGCAAACGAGCAGTATGGGCTGAAGAGGTAGCAATCACCCTTGTAGAACGAGCTCTGGGTTTGAAAGGGAGTTGCTGTTTGGATTCAGCATATATGAAATTTATGCAATCTGAGAGCCATTTGGATAAGGTAACCTTCGTTACTGCCTGTCCTTTTCTTTGGTCAGCATATGAGACAAATAGTTGATCTGACTTTCTGTACTCTTTTGTCCTGTGTAAGTAAAATCTTAGTTGTCTGTGAACGTCCAACTTGTGCAATGTGTATTCCAGCTTATTGGAATGATTTTTAAAGAAGGTAGGCAGTTCAATAGATTGATTGATGTTCTGAATCGAACAAACCTTCGGAAGGAAGGACGGATTGGTGCGCAAGGTTACTCTATCCGGATGAAAAATCATGTACGGGGGTCGGATAGATAGAGCCTGTAACTCTGAAACTCTTCTGGCGGAAGTGATGGCAACCAGGAAAAGTGTTTTCCACGAAATAAATTTTAATGGAGTTGTGGTTGCTGGTTCAAAAGGGGGCAACATGAGTTGTGGCAGCATGAGATTAAGATTCCAAGGTGCTATTGGATTACGAAAAGGGGGACGGAGGTGAAAAGTACCTTTCATAAAGGCTTTACAAAACCTGTGGGACATAAGAGAACCATCCTTATGGCCAATATGAAAATTGGATATAGTGGCCAGTTGAACCCTTATAGTGGATGTTGATGCTCCTTCTTGAAAAAGTGAGGTGAGGAAATCTAGTATCTTGTGTACTGGGGCCCTGAATGGATCTATACCTTGTTTGGAGGCCCAGTGCGCAAAACGGTTCCATTTGCTGATGTACAATTTTCTTGTAGATGGTTTGTGAGAAGATACAATAATTTGTTGTACTGCATGAGATAGTAACTCTGACCTGGCTAAGATGGGAAGCGGAGCAGCCAAGCTGTCAGTTTGAGGGACTTGAGGAAGGTGTGAGAAACTCCTGACGAATGTGTCAACAGGTCTGGCTTCGGGTCCAGTATCCATGGTTCCTCCACTTGATGGGATTGAAGGAAAGGAAACCAGATTTGTCGAGGCCAGAATGGGGCTATCAGTATTATGGTCCTGTCCAGATGTTTGGCTTTCTGCAAAAACCTGGGAATTAGTGGAACAGGAGGAAAAGTGTAAAGGAGACCCGGGGGCCAATCGTATACCAGTGCGTCCCTGGGGACACCCCCTGGGGGGGTAACAGGGCAAAGTAGCTTCTGCATTTGGCATTCAAAGGGGATGCAAACAGGTCGCAGCAAGGCTGGCCTCATCTGTGGAAGATCTCTTCCGCCACTTGAGGTTTGAGGGACCACTCGTGAGGGAACAGGATGGCTCTGCTCAACCTGTCCGTGATTACGTTGGAAGTCACCGGGATGTGCGTTGCTATCAGAAAATGTCCAGTGGACTTTGCCCATTGCCAAATTCTGAGGGCCTCTCTGCATAACGGGTAAGAGCTGGTTCCCCCTTGCTTGTTTATGTACCAGACCACTGACATGTTGTCTGTCTGAACTGTCACTGTTCCCCGAGGTAAGGACTTGTGAAAGTGTTGCAATGCTAGAAACACTGCCCTCAGCTCTAGAACATTGATGTGCAGATTGTACTCCAAGTTGGACCATTGACCTTGGACTGTTTGTCCCTGAAAGAATCCCCCCCACCCTATCAGGGAAGCGTCCGTGGTTAGAGTTGCTACCGGACTGGGTAATACAAAGGGTCGTCCTAGTGTTAGCTCTTGACTGTGTATCCACCACAAGAGATCCTTCTTGCAAGAATTCGTGATCAAGATTTCGTGAGACAGTGGAAGTTGTAGATACGACCACTGGGCGAATAGCATCCATTGAAGGATCCTCATGTGCATCCTGCCTAAAGGAACTACAAGAAGGGAGGCTGCCATCAAGCCTAGCACTCTTAATACTTGTCATGCAGGGACTCTGTTGCTGTGAAGAAGGAGCGAAATTTGATGCCGAAGGTCTGATACTCTTGATGGGGGGAGAGTAACTTGAGCCAGGGAAGTGTCTAGCTGTGCTCCTATAAATAAGCTACGCTGTGACGGCGATAAGACAGATTTTCCAAAATTCACCATTATGCCTAGTGAAGAGCAAAGACTGATGGTGTAGTCCCTGGCTTGTAGAAGACGACACTGGGAGGTGGCGGAAAGGAGCCAGTCATCTAGATAAGGAAACACCCGGAATCCGTTTCGTCTCAAGTGAGACGCTACTACTGCCATGCATTTGGTGAACACCCTGGGGGCTGAGGTGAGACCAAAGGGCAGAGCGCGAAACTGGAAATGACTGGCTCCCAGCCGGAAGCGCAAGTGATCTCTGGACGCCCTGGCCATTTTGATATGGTAGTACGCGTCTTTGAGATCTATAGAGCACATCCAGTCGCCCGTTTGCAGAAAAGGGAGGATTGACTGAAGCGTGACCATCTGGAACTTTTCCTTTTTCACAAAGGTATTTAACTTGCTGAGGTCTAAAATTGGCCTCCAGTCCCCTGTTTTCTTTGGAACTAAAAAGAACCTTGAGTAAGTTCTGGATCCTATTTGGTCCGTTGGGACTGGTTGGATGACTCTGTTTTTGAGCAACCTTCCTATCTCTATGGTTGCTTGGTCTCGCAGACTGGGTGGAACATCTGGGAGTTTTTTGGAGTTTGGTGGTATTTTTATGAAGGGGATGTTGTAGCCTCTGGTAACTATGCTTTTTACCCAGTAATCTGATGTAAGATTTAGCCAGGCCTCTGGGTATAAAGCCAAGCGACCCCTGACTGCCTCCAGAGTAGGACAGCTGGGCCTGCACTCAGGAGTTCTGGAAGGGTTTTCCAGAGAAGGTCTCTCTGAAACCCTGATTTTGCAGACCCCCTCTGTCGGCTGGGCGGCGTCTTCCATTTCTTCCCCCTCCTCTACCTCACTTTGGGTGTGTTGAAAAGATCCCTGAGTCTTTCGGAACCACATCTTTCCTCCTCGTTGCCCTTTAGGGTAGGGTCTAGATGGAATGGAAAAACGAACCCCTACAGCAGACAGGGTCTTCCCTTCTTGTTCACACCTCGTGAGAGTCTCCTTTACTTTGGGCCCAAACAAGGAGGCACCATCGAAGGGGGCATTGGCAAAGGAAGACTTAAAGGCTTCCGCAAAGGAGCATAAGCACAACCAGGATTGTCTTCTCATGGCAATCGCTGAAGCTGCCGCTCTACTCGATCCTTCGGCTGCGTATGAAATCAGCCTCATGGATGAGTTGACTATGGAATTTAGGGTGTTAAGTTGTGCTGTCACTTTCTCGGCGACAGCAGCATCTGTGTGTCCCTGGAGAGTATCTCCTAATTCCTTAATGAGATCTCTTTGTAAACGCGTGAAATGCGTAAGGTAGTTGAGCGATCGGATGGAAAAAGTCGCCGAACTAAATATGCGCTTCCCATATCTGTCCATTGTCCTAGAATCCTTATTAGGAGGATGGACAGAGGAAGATGATTCAGACATCTCTTTCTTAGTGTCCGCCGCCACCACCATAGTGTCTACAGGAACTCCTTTTGTAAGATAGGCTTTATCTTGGGGAGCTGTCATGTATTTGTTGGGTTTACAAGGGACTGGTTCCACTGTATCAGGTGTTTCCCAAGCCCTCCGAGCTATTAGATCCATGAGATCATCAAAGGGTGGAGTCACCCAGGAGGTAGAAGGTTGAGTCCCAAATGCCTTCAGTAAGACTGATTCATCCGCAGAAGGGGTAAGGGTTTGCCAGTCCCCTCTTTGCTTCAGGATTTCCAAAATGTCTGCAAACGAGACATCCTCAGAGGTGGATGGTGGGGACCCTTCTGTTTCATCTAAATCGGTATCAGATGTAAGAGATTCCTGTGGGGAATCTATGTGCCTCCTCTTGCACAGTCGTTTCCTCGGAACATCCTCAGCGGGAGCTTCTGGGGATGCATCTGAGGAACAAGAGTCTCCCTGTGGGGACTTCTGAGGCATTGGGTCTCGACGCTTGGTAGGTACCAAAGGCACAGAAGCAGAACGCGGACCTTTTGGGGAAGGAGATGAAGATACCAATGAAGTATGTGTCTGATCAGACAAGACCTTCCTCATGATGTCAAAGGCACCGGTGCCCCGACCCAAAGATCCAACCCGATCCAAAGAAGGAGGTCATTTCTCCGGAATCGGAACCACGGTCACCGACACCGAGGATGGATCCGAACTGATCTGAGCCGAGGCACCGAGAGGAAGAGTCGGAACCAAAATCTCGGTTCGACTATCCCCCCCGGAACCCAGGAAAGATGTTCGGCTCTGAGACTCTCCGGCTGGTTCCGAAGGAGTCAAGGTCAACAGAGCCGATAGCACTACTGGAGGCTTCGGCACCGAGGGCTCTACAATCATTGGTTCTTCGACTCCTAACACCGATGACTCGACGGGTCTCGGAGGAGGAAGTGTAGAGGGAACTGGAATAGCTTCGAGTTTCGAAACCAGCTGGGATGAAACCTCGATTAATTTTGACAAAGCCGAGTTCTCCATAAGCTTCTGTACCACTCGGTCCACATCAGAGTCCGAAAGTGGCCTCGAAGAACGGGTCGAAGGGATCGAAGCCGTCACCGAGCAAAAGATAGTAGACGGTGGTACCTCTGATACCGGCTCCAAGACCTGAGTCTCGTGCAGAGATAAGTTCTCGACACCCGGCACCGAAGTCATAGGAGCCGGTGTCCGAATCTGAAAAGAGGTGCTTGGAGCCGATGACTTACTTCGACCCCTTCGAAGACTTCGAAACTTGTTCAGCCTTGTCCAGGGCCTCCTGAAACTCAGGTTTAATCAAACCTCTGTCAACCAACTTCCTGCGTCTTTCCAGCATGACCCTCCCACTAAAGGAATGACAGATGGAACAGTCTTCCTGCAAGTGGAGAGGGCCAAGACAGTAGATGCAGGATGAATGGTTGTCAGTAATGGACATCTTCTGTCCGCACTGACACCTTTTAAAACCACTTTTGGTCTTTTCTGACATTTTTAACAGAAAAAAGACAGCACTCTTAAGAAAAATTTCTACACTACAATATAAGTGATATATATATAAATGTAAACTGTAAAACACACCACAGCACACTAAGATATATATTTATATGAAAAATAGAAAAAGTTAAAGGCAAAAAATTATTAACTTTTTAAATACTGTAAATTCTTACAGAAAAAAATGGCCTAAGGCCCTTACTAAGAATTTTAAGGTAACAAACTACCTAAACTAGTCAAACAACCACTATATAATAAAGCTATCAAATGCTATGATAGAGTATAAGAAAAATAAAAAAAATTATCAGTATATAACAAGAAAAAAATAGTAAAATTTCTAATGGCCCGAGCCTCTCGATGCGATCTGATGCTAGCGGCAAACTAGATCTGAGGGTTAGCACCGGAGGATCATGGGATATTACTGTGCCTCGAGCTTTCTCGAAGATGCGAGCTAGTGATGCGGCCGACTCGGAGCCGAGGATCGGCTCTGAACCCATGTGTAAGAACAAACGGCGAGATTGAACAATTTCACATCTAAATTTAAAGCTTATTTTATATATTCCACAATTTAGTAATATTAATTCTGTTCTTAGGAAACATAGTATATACAATCCAGTTCTATATAATCCTTTAAAAGTTTTGTGATACTTCTGAGAATGATATAAAAGATTATTTATACAGCAAAAATATACTTTGATGGCATAACTGTACCCATTCAGAAAGGAAAGCTTTATATCAATTGCAAAATGATAATTCCATATACATATTTTGAAGGCAGATAAAGGTAGTGGAATTGTTATGGATATTGTTCATGATTCAAAAGCATTTAATGTATTATCAGAAGTTAATTGTAGTAAAGTTGATTTTTTTTTGTCTAAATGTTACAAATTGATTGATTGTAGTTTACTAGATTTGTTGCATCAATTTTATATATATTTTTATGTGTGTGTGTGGTTTTTTTACAGTTGATTAGGTAAAATTAGGATATTTACTTTGGATTTCCAAAATTCATAAAAAAATGCTGATTGACTATTTCATCCAACAGTGGCTGCTGCTAATACGAACACTGATTCAATTTCAATTTATTTGGATAATTTATTTAATCCAATAGTACAAAAGTCAACATTTTATCTTAAGGAATCGTGGGTTTGTTTAAATCTGCTTAAGAATTATATGTTTAGTGGTGCTGAAGAATATCTTATTATGGTTGATGCTTAATCTTTATATACTGTGATTGTTCAAAATAATGGAGTTGAATGTGTAAGAATTTATTTAACAGCTGTATAATTATGATAACTGTTTTATTAACTTAAGTCACGTTCCAGTTGCCTAAATTCTTGTTCAAAATCCCCATCTCTATCAGCTAGCCTGGAGCACCTCATAGCTTGCCCTCTCAGTACATTACGAAAAATGTGCTGAGGGTGCATACTCATTCTATGGACATAAGTTGCCCTCTGGCAACTCTTCTGATATCGATTAGTGTGCACAAAACAATCATTGCCCACAGTAATCTTAATGTCAAGGAAATCTATTTCCTTCACTGAATGTTTCCCAGAAAACTTCAGGAAGGTACTACTTCTATTAAGATGTTTAATAAATGGCAGTAAATCTGTCTCTTCACCCTCCCATAAAAGAAAGAGGTCATCCACAAATCATCTATACAGTCTTAGTGATGCGACTGCTAACTCATGTCCAAAGACATTATTGGTTTCCCACTCTGCCATTACTAAGTTGGCATAGCTATTGACACAAGGTGTACCCATAGCTATGCCAGACACTTGTAGGAAGTATACACCATCAAAAACAAAGTCATTGCTATCTAGCACCAGTTCCAACAAGTAACATATCAAGTCAATCTGTTTTTCCTCATAGATCTTATTTTGAGTTAAAAAGCTCTTTACCATTTATACTCCTTCACCATTGGGAATTACTGTGAACAACGAGTTCACATCCAGTGTCACCATGATAGCATTTCGCTGTATTGCTGTTCCCCTAGTATAGCTAAATAGATCTTGTAAGAATTGCTTGCTGTCATGAAGAACATATTCACATTTCCTCAATGCTGGTCTAAGTTGCTTATCAATATAAATAGATAGTGGCTCTGTCAACCAGCCACCACCTGCTACAGTTGGC
The DNA here is from genome assembly GCF_019279795.1 of Protopterus annectens. Classification (NCBI taxonomy): domain Eukaryota; kingdom Metazoa; phylum Chordata; order Ceratodontiformes; family Protopteridae; genus Protopterus; species Protopterus annectens. The sequence continues at coordinate 42,816,535 of NC_056747.1, forward strand.
CTAAATGAAGGTTTATGAGGATCCTTATGTATCTTAGGCAAACCCTGGAATGTAGGTATCAAAGGGTGCTCGACCATGAAGTAGAATAAATCCTTGGTAATTACCAAGTCATTCACACACTCAACAAGGGCATTCAACACCCTTTCATGCTAAATATTGATCATCCCTTTGTCAATACATTTATACACTTTAACATATCTTAATATGGCATTCAGGGTAGAGAAATAGTACACTCTATTCATTACAACAATTAAGCCGCCCTTATCCACTGGGCAGATCACAACAGACTCATCTGATTCCAAGTCTTTAAGTGCTTGTTTTTCATTATACGAGAAATTGTCAAACCTGCTTTTAATACCTTTCTTATCATTCTGAAAAAACTCATAAACTTGTTGCTCACATAACTTATAAAATACATTCAGCACTGGGTGACACTGGTTAAACACACTAGGTTTCCTAAATATAAAACTATTATCATTAGCTGGAGTATCATTAAATAACATTTTAAGGTGTACATTACATGTAAACATTTTAATATCTACTAACACATCACATAGTACAGACGTTTGAGCAGGTATAAGAAAGTAATTTATACAAAACAAAATGCTCAGTTTGCATTAAATACCTGCTAGAAATGTTTCAAACTAAGTCTGTTCCATTGTATTCAACATTTTCTCTATCGTGTTGGCTCCCTGGTTGTCCATTTTCCTTCTATTCTTCCCTCGGTACATTGCCCATAGATTGCTTCCTCTTCATTCTTATCAGTAATGGTAGTGAAAAAAATGGTTCCCTAGTTACCATCACAGTATCAGTCTAACAACAGGGCCTGGATCCACTCTTCTGGCCTGCATTGATGAGCATATACTCGCAACCTCTCCGGCAATGGGCGTGGTATAGAGGGACACTTCCTCCATTGATTGTGATTGGACGCCTTCCATCACATGGTCAGTTGTCACAGCAACAACACTGTTTGCTGTATTCATTCACACTTTATTCTAAGGTTTAGATGTAGACTTAGATGACTCATTTTGTTGAACCCTGGTCCGAGGCCACATAAAAACATAGCCTCCCCTCAAAGTACTTAATGTCTCTTTGTAGTTTGCTCTGCTTTTGTTGCAGGAGCTTCCTCTCATAACATTGGACCTGTTCAACAAGAGATTTTACACAATTATAATTATCCACATCATTTATTAAAGATTTTTACAGCCAACTGTTCCTATATATATATATATATATATATATATATATATATATATATATATATATAATATATATATATATATATATATATATATATATATAAAATATATATATATATATACAGAAATAAAATATATATATATATATATATATATATATATATATATATATATATATATATGGGAACCTGTCAGATCAACGAAACCACACTTCCCCAATGACCAGATCACTGAGACCACATTGCCGACGGAGGAGATCACCAACAATGGTGAGTAGTGCAGAACAGGATGTATTCCCATTTCCGCAATGTGGTGCAATCTCGGAGATGGTATATTTAAGTAGGGGGGTGGGGAGCATAGCCCCCACATCGGGGGTGCAAGGGGGCTTGCCCCCCTGCTATACACGTTACTTTTTGTTTTTTAGTTGTATTGTGGAAACGGGAATACATTCTGTTCTGTAATACTTATATTTACAGTTGTTGGGGGTGTGTGGTGTTGGGGATGTAGTCTCTGTGATTTGATCGTCGAGAAAATGTGGTTTTGTGGATCTGATATGGCTCTCTCTCTCTCTCTCTCTCTCTCTCTCTCTATATATATATATATATATATATATATTTTTTTTTTTTTTTTATGTACTATATGTATGTATGTTAGGATTTTGTGTTTGCATTATATGCATTATTAGATGGTTGGTACTTTAAATAGTAGAGAATTGTGATGGCATTTGTCTGTGATGTGTAATTGGTTAGTTTGAACATGATTTTGTGATGTTTGAGTATTTAATTGGATGATAGGAGAGTTAATGTGATGGTCTGATGAAGCAAACAGTTGGTTTGTGAAATTGCTCACCTGTGTTACCGGTTTTATCTGCTTGTGAATAATCTACACCCTTGGTTGAAGAAATTGTGTTGGAGTATATCTAGAAAATATCCAAGTCTGGATTTCTGCCATTTGCTACCTTGATATTTTGGACATATCTTCACTATAAGAAATGTGTTTTTTGTAATTGATTATCCTGTTGTTATTTCAAATGTGATATTAATGCAATCCTTGAGACTAAAGAAATTAAGCAGCAGTTAGCTTTAAAAGCAAATAAGCTGCCAGGATTAAATTTATTTATTTAATATTTGTTGACCAGGAAAGTCTGACTAGGACACCGCCTATTTTCAGCAGTGGCCCAGGAAGAAATGCTCCAGATACACGTCTTTGGAATATGGGAGGGAACTGGAGTACATGGAGGAAACCCACAAGAATGCAGGGAGGACATGCAGACTCTGCACAGAAGACACCCCAGCCAAGAATTAAACCGGAGAACCTCTTGCTGTAGGATGGCAACTTTAACCACTGCACCACTGCACTGATAGTATTAATTTCAAATATGTTTTAAAATTGCAAAAATGTGAAATATTTTTTGTGTTTAAGTGTTATGTAAGATTTGTTGTTGATATTTATAACTGAATTTTTTTAATGTAAGATTTTTTATGTAATTCAAAATGTGATTTGAGGTTGTGTAGTTCTGTATGGATGTATTTATTATTTGCATTGTGTATGGATATAGTCATAATTGTTCTGTATGGATGTATTTATTATTTGCATTGTGTATGGATATAGTCATAATTGTTCTGTATGGATGTATTTATTATTTGCATTGTGTATGGATATAGTCATAATTGTTCTGTATGGATGTATTTATTATTTGCATTGTGTATGGATATAGTCATAATTGTTCTGTATGGATGTATTTATTATTTGCATTGTGTATGGATATAGTCATAATTGTTCTGTATGGATGTATTTATTATTTGCATTGTGTATGGATATAGTCATAATTGTTCTGTATGGATGTATTTATTATTTGCATTGTGTATGGATATAGTCATAATTGTTCTGTATGGATGTATTTATTATTTGCATTGTGTATGGATATAGTCATAATTGTTCTGTATGGATGTATTTATTATTTGCATTGTGTATGGATATAGTCATAATTGTTCTGTATGGATGTATTTATTATTTGCATTGTGTATGGATATAGTCATAATTGTTCTGTATGGATGTATTTATTATTTGCATTGTGTATGGATATAGTCATAATTGTTCTGTATGGATGTATTTATTATTTGCATTGTGTATGGATATAGTCATAATTGTTCTGTATGGATGTATTTATTATTTGCATTGTGTATGGATATAGTCATAATTGTTCTGTATGGATGTATTTATTATTTGCATTGTGTATGGATATAGTCATAATTGTTCTGTATGGATGTATTTATTATTTGCATTGTGTATGGATATAGTCATAATTGTTCTGTATGGATGTATTTATTATTTGCATTGTGTATGGATATAGTCATAATTGTTCTGTATGGATGTATTTATTATTTGCATTGTGTATGGATATAGTCATAATTGTTCTGTATGGATGTATTTATTATTTGCATTGTGTATGGATATAGTCATAATTGTTCTGTATGGATGTATTTATTATTTGCATTGTGTATGGATATAGTCATAATTGTTCTGTATGGATGTATTTATTATTTGCATTGTGTATGGATATAGTCATAATTGTTCTGTATGGATGTATTTATTATTTGCATTGTGTATGGATATAGTCATAATTGTTCTGTATGGATGTATTTATTATTTGCATTGTGTATGGATATAGTCATAATTGTTCTGTATGGATGTATTTATTATTTGCATTGTGTATGGATATAGTCATAATTGTTCTGTATGGATGTATTTATTATTTGCATTGTGTATGGATATAGTCATAATTGTTCTGTATGGATGTATTTATTATTTGCATTGTGTATGGATATAGTCATAATTGTTCTGTATGGATGTATTTATTATTTGCATTGTGTATGGATATAGTCATAATTGTTCTGTATGGATGTATTTATTATTTGCATTGTGTATGGATATAGTCATAATTGTTCTGTATGGATGTATTTATTATTTGCATTGTGTATGGATATAGTCATAATTGTTCTGTATGGATGTATTTATTATTTGCATTGTGTATGGATATAGTCATAATTGTTCTGTATGGATGTATTTATTATTTGCATTGTGTATGGATATAGTCATAATTGTTCTGTATGGATGTATTTATTATTTGCATTGTGTATGGATATAGTCATAATTGTTCTGTATGGATGTATTTATTATTTGCATTGTGTATGGATATAGTCATAATTGTTCTGTATGGATGTATTTATTATTTGCATTGTGTATGGATATAGTCATAATTGTTCTGTATGGATGTATTTATTATTTGCATTGTGTATGGATATAGTCATAATTGTTCTGTATGGATGTATTTATTATTTGCATTGTGTATGGATATAGTCATAATTGTTCTGTATGGATGTATTTATTATTTGCATTGTGTATGGATATAGTCATAATTGTTCTGTATGGATGTATTTATTATTTGCATTGTGTATGGATATAGTCATAATTGTTCTGTATGGATGTATTTATTATTTGCATTGTGTATGGATATAGTCATAATTGTTCTGTATGGATGTATTTATTATTTGCATTGTGTATGGATATAGTCATAATTGTTCTGTATGGATGTATTTATTATTTGCATTGTGTATGGATATAGTCATAATTGTTCTGTATGGATGTATTTATTATTTGCATTGTGTATGGATATAGTCATAATTGTTCTGTATGGATGTATTTATTATTTGCATTGTGTATGGATATAGTCATAATTGTTCTGTATGGATGTATTTATTATTTGCATTGTGTATGGATATAGTCATAATTGTTCTGTATGGATGTATTTATTATTTGCATTGTGTATGGATATAGTCATAATTGTTCTGTATGGATGTATTTATTATTTGCATTGTGTATGGATATAGTCATAATTGTTCTGTATGGATGTATTTATTATTTGCATTGTGTATGGATATAGTCATAATTGTTCTGTATGGATGTATTTATTATTTGCATTGTGTATGGATATAGTCATAATTGTTCTGTATGGATGTATTTATTATTTGCATTGTGTATGGATATAGTCATAATTGTTCTGTATGGATGTATTTATTATTTGCATTGTGTATGGATATAGTCATAATTGTTCTGTATGGATGTATTTATTATTTGCATTGTGTATGGATATAGTCATAATTGTTCTGTATGGATGTATTTATTATTTGCATTGTGTATGGATATAGTCATAATTGTTCTGTATGGATGTATTTATTATTTGCATTGTGTATGGATATAGTCATAATTGTTCTGTATGGATGTATTTATTATTTGCATTGTGTATGGATATAGTCATAATTGTTCTGTATGGATGTATTTATTATTTGCATTGTGTATGGATATAGTCATAATTGTTCTGTATGGATGTATTTATTATTTGCATTGTGTATGGATATAGTCATAATTGTTCTGTATGGATGTATTTATTATTTGCATTGTGTATGGATATAGTCATAATTGTTCTGTATGGATGTATTTATTATTTGCATTGTGTATGGATATAGTCATAATTGTTCTGTATGGATGTATTTATTATTTGCATTGTGTATGGATATAGTCATAATTGTTCTGTATGGATGTATTTATTATTTGCATTGTGTATGGATATAGTCATAATTGTTCTGTATGGATGTATTTATTATTTGCATTGTGTATGGATATAGTCATAATTGTTCTGTATGGATGTATTTATTATTTGCATTGTGTATGGATATAGTCATAATTGTTCTGTATGGATGTATTTATTATTTGCATTGTGTATGGATATAGTCATAATTGTTCTGTATGGATGTATTTATTATTTGCATTGTGTATGGATATAGTCATAATTGTTCTGTATGGATGTATTTATTATTTGCATTGTGTATGGATATAGTCATAATTGTTCTGTATGGATGTATTTATTATTTGCATTGTGTATGGATATAGTCATAATTGTTCTGTATGGATGTATTTATTATTTGCATTGTGTATGGATATAGTCATAATTGTTCTGTATGGATGTATTTATTATTTGCATTGTGTATGGATATAGTCATAATTGTTCTGTATGGATGTATTTATTATTTGCATTGTGTATGGATATAGTCATAATTGTTCTGTATGGATGTATTTATTATTTGCATTGTGTATGGATATAGTCATAATTGTTCTGTATGGATGTATTTATTATTTGCATTGTGTATGGATATAGTCATAATTGTTCTGTATGGATGTATTTATTATTTGCATTGTGTATGGATATAGTCATAATTGTTCTGTATGGATGTATTTATTATTTGCATTGTGTATGGATATAGTCATAATTGTTCTGTATGGATGTATTTATTATTTGCATTGTGTATGGATATAGTCATAATTGTTCTGTATGGATGTATTTATTATTTGCATTGTGTATGGATATAGTCATAATTGTTCTGTATGGATGTATTTATTATTTGCATTGTGTATGGATATAGTCATAATTGTTCTGTATGGATGTATTTATTATTTGCATTGTGTATGGATATAGTCATAATTGTTCTGTATGGATGTATTTATTATTTGCATTGTGTATGGATATAGTCATAATTGTTCTGTATGGATGTATTTATTATTTGCATTGTGTATGGATATAGTCATAATTGTTCTGTATGGATGTATTTATTATTTGCATTGTGTATGGATATAGTCATAATTGTTCTGTATGGATGTATTTATTATTTGCATTGTGTATGGATATAGTCATAATTGTTCTGTATGGATGTATTTATTATTTGCATTGTGTATGGATATAGTCATAATTGTTCTGTATGGATGTATTTATTATTTGCATTGTGTATGGATATAGTCATAATTGTTCTGTATGGATGTATTTATTATTTGCATTGTGTATGGATATAGTCATAATTGTTCTGTATGGATGTATTTATTATTTGCATTGTGTATGGATATAGTCATAATTGTTCTGTATGGATGTATTTATTATTTGCATTGTGTATGGATATAGTCATAATTGTTCTGTATGGATGTATTTATTATTTGCATTGTGTATGGATATAGTCATAATTGTTCTGTATGGATGTATTTATTATTTGCATTGTGTATGGATATAGTCATAATTGTTCTGTATGGATGTATTTATTATTTGCATTGTGTATGGATATAGTCATAATTGTTCTGTATGGATGTATTTATTATTTGCATTGTGTATGGATATAGTCATAATTGTTCTGTATGGATGTATTTATTATTTGCATTGTGTATGGATATAGTCATAATTGTTCTGTATGGATGTATTTATTATTTGCATTGTGTATGGATATAGTCATAATTGTTCTGTATGGATGTATTTATTATTTGCATTGTGTATGGATATAGTCATAATTGTTCTGTATGGATGTATTTATTATTTGCATTGTGTATGGATATAGTCATAATTGTTCTGTATGGATGTATTTATTATTTGCATTGTGTATGGATATAGTCATAATTGTTCTGTATGGATGTATTTATTATTTGCATTGTGTATGGATATAGTCATAATTGTTCTGTATGGATGTATTTATTATTTGCATTGTGTATGGATATAGTCATAATTGTTCTGTATGGATGTATTTATTATTTGCATTGTGTATGGATATAGTCATAATTGTTCTGTATGGATGTATTTATTATTTGCATTGTGTATGGATATAGTCATAATTGTTCTGTATGGATGTATTTATTATTTGCATTGTGTATGGATATAGTCATAATTGTTCTGTATGGATGTATTTATTATTTGCATTGTGTATGGATATAGTCATAATTGTTCTGTATGGATGTATTTATTATTTGCATTGTGTATGGATATAGTCATAATTGTTCTGTATGGATGTATTTATTATTTGCATTGTGTATGGATATAGTCATAATTGTTCTGTATGGATGTATTTATTATTTGCATTGTGTATGGATATAGTCATAATTGTTCTGTATGGATGTATTTATTATTTGCATTGTGTATGGATATAGTCATAATTGTTCTGTATGGATGTATTTATTATTTGCATTGTGTATGGATATAGTCATAATTGTTCTGTATGGATGTATTTATTATTTGCATTGTGTATGGATATAGTCATAATTGTTCTGTATGGATGTATTTATTATTTGCATTGTGTATGGATATAGTCATAATTGTTCTGTATGGATGTATTTATTATTTGCATTGTGTATGGATATAGTCATAATTGTTCTGTATGGATGTATTTATTATTTGCATTGTGTATGGATATAGTCATAATTGTTCTGTATGGATGTATTTATTATTTGCATTGTGTATGGATATAGTCATAATTGTTCTGTATGGATGTATTTATTATTTGCATTGTGTATGGATATAGTCATAATTGTTCTGTATGGATGTATTTATTATTTGCATTGTGTATGGATATAGTCATAATTGTTCTGTATGGATGTATTTATTATTTGCATTGTGTATGGATATAGTCATAATTGTTCTGTATGGATGTATTTATTATTTGCATTGTGTATGGATATAGTCATAATTGTTCTGTATGGATGTATTTATTATTTGCATTGTGTATGGATATAGTCATAATTGTTCTGTATGGATGTATTTATTATTTGCATTGTGTATGGATATAGTCATAATTGTTCTGTATGGATGTATTTATTATTTGCATTGTGTATGGATATAGTCATAATTGTTCTGTATGGATGTATTTATTATTTGCATTGTGTATGGATATAGTCATAATTGTTCTGTATGGATGTATTTATTATTTGCATTGTGTATGGATATAGTCATAATTGTTCTGTATGGATGTATTTATTATTTGCATTGTGTATGGATATAGTCATAATTGTTCTGTATGGATGTATTTATTATTTGCATTGTGTATGGATATAGTCATAATTGTTCTGTATGGATGTATTTATTATTTGCATTGTGTATGGATATAGTCATAATTGTTCTGTATGGATGTATTTATTATTTGCATTGTGTATGGATATAGTCATAATTGTTCTGTATGGATGTATTTATTATTTGCATTGTGTATGGATATAGTCATAATTGTTCTGTATGGATGTATTTATTATTTGCATTGTGTATGGATATAGTCATAATTGTTCTGTATGGATGTATTTATTATTTGCATTGTGTATGGATATAGTCATAATTGTTCTGTATGGATGTATTTATTATTTGCATTGTGTATGGATATAGTCATAATTGTTCTGTATGGATGTATTTATTATTTGCATTGTGTATGGATATAGTCATAATTGTTCTGTATGGATGTATTTATTATTTGCATTGTGTATGGATATAGTCATAATTGTTCTGTATGGATGTATTTATTATTTGCATTGTGTATGGATATAGTCATAATTGTTCTGTATGGATGTATTTATTATTTGCATTGTGTATGGATATAGTCATAATTGTTCTGTATGGATGTATTTATTATTTGCATTGTGTATGGATATAGTCATAATTGTTCTGTATGGATGTATTTATTATTTGCATTGTGTATGGATATAGTCATAATTGTTCTGTATGGATGTATTTATTATTTGCATTGTGTATGGATATAGTCATAATTGTTCTGTATGGATGTATTTATTATTTGCATTGTGTATGGATATAGTCATAATTGTTCTGTATGGATGTATTTATTATTTGCATTGTGTATGGATATAGTCATAATTGTTCTGTATGGATGTATTTATTATTTGCATTGTGTATGGATATAGTCATAATTGTTCTGTATGGATGTATTTATTATTTGCATTGTGTATGGATATAGTCATAATTGTTCTGTATGGATGTATTTATTATTTGCATTGTGTATGGATATAGTCATAATTGTTCTGTATGGATGTATTTATTATTTGCATTGTGTATGGATATAGTCATAATTGTTCTGTATGGATGTATTTATTATTTGCATTGTGTATGGATATAGTCATAATTGTTCTGTATGGATGTATTTATTATTTGCATTGTGTATGGATATAGTCATAATTGTTCTGTATGGATGTATTTATTATTTGCATTGTGTATGGATATAGTCATAATTGTTCTGTATGGATGTATTTATTATTTGCATTGTGTATGGATATAGTCATAATTGTTCTGTATGGATGTATTTATTATTTGCATTGTGTATGGATATAGTCATAATTGTTCTGTATGGATGTATTTATTATTTGCATTGTGTATGGATATAGTCATAATTGTTCTGTATGGATGTATTTATTATTTGCATTGTGTATGGATATAGTCATAATTGTTCTGTATGGATGTATTTATTATTTGCATTGTGTATGGATATAGTCATAATTGTTCTGTATGGATGTATTTATTATTTGCATTGTGTATGGATATAGTCATAATTGTTCTGTATGGATGTATTTATTATTTGCATTGTGTATGGATATAGTCATAATTGTTCTGTATGGATGTATTTATTATTTGCATTGTGTATGGATATAGTCATAATTGTTCTGTATGGATGTATTTATTATTTGCATTGTGTATGGATATAGTCATAATTGTTCTGTATGGATGTATTTATTATTTGCATTGTGTATGGATATAGTCATAATTGTTCTGTATGGATGTATTTATTATTTGCATTGTGTATGGATATAGTCATAATTGTTCTGTACGGATGTATTTATTAAATTTTTTTTAAA